>NC_135645.1:19337272-19640303 GCF_053574225.1 Canis aureus
CACACTTTTTGAAAATGGGGTATTCCAGATGTCATAAAATGAATAAAATAACTGAGGTTAAGAACAGACTACCTAGGTTTGAATTTTTTGATTCATCATGTCTCAGTTGTATAGCTTTCCATTAATTTTTCCTAACCGTTCTCCTTCAGTTTATTCATCAAAATGTCAGAGATAATAGGAGTGCTATCTTACAAGGTCCTTGTAAAGACTGAATGAGATAATAAATGCAAAGAATTTCAAACATTGTAAATATCCTAATATTACCATTGCAAATGTTTGGAATTTTCTCTGAAATTTACTTAGGGATCCTAAATTTATTATAAATATATTCATGATTGTCTCTCATTTTCACTGATCTTGTTGAAAGTTTCTGGTTTCAGAACCATAAGATCCTATAATTATGTAATAAGATTTATTATGTTTGTCTGAAATTTACTTTTTTTGACAGAAGAGTCACTTATGAAACTTCTAATTTGAAATATCAATTTGAATAGAGAGAAGTAATTTTAGATCCATCTTTGAAATAAATTGGGGCAGATAGCTCAGATAAATATATTTTTCTATCTTAAAAGGAAATGCTAACCTGTCTGTATTCATTCCCTAAGGCTGCCATGACATATAACCACAAACTCAGTGGCTTACACCAGAAATTTATTTTCTCACAGCTTAAGAGCCCAGAAGCCTGAGAATCAAGACATCACTAGGGTTGGTTTCTCTGAGAGTCTCTTCCATGTCTCTCTCCTTGGCTGCTGGGAAGGGCTAGCAATCCTTAGAATTTCTTGGCTTATAGATGCTCACTCTACTATTTGTCTCCACCTTCATATCATCTTCTTTCTGTAACCAATCTTCTTCTTTCTTTAACAAGGACATCAGTCATTAGATTTAGGGCTGACTGTAAATCTAGGATAATCTCACTTCAAGATGTTCAGCTTAATTAAAGCTGCAAAGATACTATTTCCAAATAAAGTCATTTTCAGTTACCAGGATTAGGGCTTGGACATATCTTTTTGAGGACCACTATTCAACCCCCTATACTGCCAAATGCTAGATTGGAGAAATCATTATAAAAATATGAATCAATGGCAGCATAATAATTGACTAGACACTAAAGAAAAATACATTAATTAAATATAGATTATTGTCACCAATTACAATCGAGTTGTACAGAAAATAAATTTTATATATGAAACGATTTCTTATTTAATAGAGCATTTAATGTAACCCTAAATTATCTAGACTGGAAATTAGAGAATGGAATATATAATGTTTTCTACTCAGGACTCAAAATAGAAACATTCAAATAGAATTCAGAAATAAAATTTATTTCAACCTAATCCTTGATCTTGTCATGGGAACCTGTTCTAGGAGAACAATTTTCTATATTATATACTGCATTTTGGATTCTCTTATATCAGTTTGCACACTTGTTTAATGAAGAGACTGTGTACTTTCCAGCTCAGCAAATTGGATTTGAATGTCATATCATCACTGTTAAGCTGTGTGATCCCAGGAAATTTACCCTTTTGTGTCCCAGCTTCCTCATCTGTAAAAAGAATGTGGTAATGCCAATTTCCCAGGTTATTTTAACTTGCTGTTAGAATAAAATTGAGGAATTGTATAGTTGGGGCTGGATACAGGAGTTTTCAGGAAGGTTGAGTTCTCTTTTCTGCATTTGCCTTAAAAGCTGTGTCAAAACTGATCAGGAACAACAACAACAACAACAACAACAACAACAACAAAAACAGAACAAAACAAAATGACTAATGAAAAGCCTAAGTTTTTTATTGATATTTTTCAGCTTATCTCTCCCCATGCAACTTGGAATAGCTTGTGGATGACTTCTCATGAATCTTAACCATATCTATGTAGATATGGAATGTAGCAAAACTCTCTGCCTCTCTGTGTCTCTCTCTTTCTCTCTCTCACACACAAGTACCTTAATTTTTCACAAGTTTAGTCATACTACAGATCCAATCATATAGTAGCTATTTATGGTCATCTCTCTTATTGTAAAAAGAGAAGTCTAACCCAGATGCTGTGCTTAAGGCCACTGACTGCTGCTGAAATTTGTTATGTTTTGTATTTTAAAACAGGAAACTGAGTCATGATCAGAATAATCATATTGGGACAATCTTAAGGCCTTGCAACAACCTTTTTGCGTAGTTGGTAGAAACATTTATGTATGTTCTCTTTCAATCCAGGCTGATGGTGTCTGGTGACAGTTTAAGTCCCCAGAAATGTGAGGAGACTGGCTAGCTGTCAGGAAGACATATAAGGAGGTTTTTAGGTTGGCGATTCACAAAAACTCAGATGCAACTTAATCTTTCTGGTGCAAAAACTTAATCTTGTTGGTGATCTAGAAATCAGACTCAGGAATCATTACCCATATTTGTTAGGAGAGACTCAAGCACATAAACAAAAAAACTAATTTATTAAGTAAATGGGCTATATTGCTTTTTGATGAGAATTGTGGCAATATTTATTAAGAAACTTAACCGTATTAATATACATCTATTTATAGATCTGTATAGTAAGGAAACCAGAGACCCACAGTTACATATAATCATGTTCATTTATACTTCTGTGTTTAATTAAGAGTGTTCATTTTATAAAAAATTTTATCGCAGAAAAAAAATTTAAAAGTGCTAAATGATCAAACAAGAATAGAGGAGTGCTTTTCAAAGTGTGAGCCCTAATCCATAGTGGGTCATGGAAAAAATTTACTGGATTGCAAAGACTATATTTTTGCAAACTACCCCAATTTACTAAGGAGAGAAATGAGGCACAGAAAGACTAAATAAAATGCCTGTAATGCCACATAGTTAGCCAGGGGAAGCTGATCTTCCTGATTCAAAAATCTCATGTTCTTATTGGATGTTTCCAGAAGCTGGTATGTTATTGTTCTGCTAATGTAATATGGATCTTATGTAAGGGAACAAGAGACCTCCAGACTATCAGTGTTTGGAGGGGCTACAGGAAGTTAGCTGTCATGGGACAGAATGAGCAGAGTTGTAATCATTCTTTTTCTTAATAATTCTTAAAAGCTTTATTTTTTTTTCTTTAGGTTATCATGGCCATACTAATTGAAGGCATACCCTCTAGCTTGAATCTTACAGGTATTGGCCTTTCGAAACTGATCCGTTTTTAACACATAAACCAAGTGTTTCATCCTGTGGGAAGCTGGGACATAAATGTTATGCATACTCTATTAATAGTCCTAAAATTGTCCTAATTTTTTGAAATTTCTAATAAAATATTTTAAGCATATAGGAAAGTGTGCAGGTAATATAACACTTTTTCATGGACCTATAACCAAGATTTGCCCTTCTTTCCTTTCACCCTTCCTCCCTTCTTCCCTTCCTTCCTTCCTTCCTTTCTATTTGCTCCAACCATTATCTCAGAAAGTTATAATTCATATGAATGCCTATACTGAGGGTTAAGTTTTGATTTCAATACAAAGAAAGCTTGACTTCAGTGTTCTTTATAATCAGTACAGGTATATGTGTGAATGTGTGTGGGTGTTTACATATGCTTGATTTAGAAATGTATTCCTTTAGGGCTAAACTTCACCTTTGAAATGTGTCTTTTTTTTCATGTACATATAAATATATATTTTTCTGCTTATGAGTAGGTATGTATGAAAGGCACATAAATTGCCCATATCCTCCTCACATAGTCAGAATCTTAATGGAACAATAGAAATTTTACAGTTGCTTCCAAAATTTGAAAGAATGAGAAAAGGAAAATACTTCATTAGGATAAAATTATAGATTTTTTCCAATTAAACTTATATAGGTAAGAAATATTGATTCCACTCCACAATCTGATAACTTTGTGAATTTCAGCATCTTTTTTTGCTCAATAGATTTGCTGATTATCTTACTATAAGAAGTATAGCAGTTTTAATATATTCTAGGTACCATGTGATATAGCAATAAATAAGAAGCATATATCCCATTATGAAACTAGTATTAACAAGAGTATTAAGGCCTAAAATAGTATATATTAACATAGTGGGTTTTTGTTTTGTTTTGTTGAAAACAAACAGATTGTATCATTTCTGTAGTTAATTGCTATGCCAAATTATAGGTTTGGGGAAGGATGGGGCAATTTTAGGTAGAATGATTAGAAAGACCTCCCTGAAGAGGTGACATTTAAGCAGAAATTTTAGTTATTTGAAGGAAAAAAACCCATGGAATGGGTATTCCAGAAAGAAGGTTGTAGAATGGCTGTAAGGCTTAAGCTGTCTCTGTTTAGGACAGGCCATGACAGGATCAGTGAAAGCCAGATCACCAAAGCCTTATAAACAGTTTATAAATGAGAGGCTTGGATTTTATTCCAAGTGTGATCAAAATCAGTAGTTTATTTTAAGCATGGAAATCACATATCTGAATACATTTTAAAGAGGTCTTTCTATGTACTCCAAACAAAATAGACAAAAGGATACTATAGGCTACTATAGTTGTTCAGATAATTATATGCTACTTTGGAGAGAATAGTGAAGATGGTATGAAGTGGTTGGACTTTGGATGTGTTATTAAGATAGACTTATTTAGCACGTGCTCTGATTAAAATAATATTTTTAGTAAGTGGTGAAAGGATAGATTATGATGTGAGGAAAACCATAATGCCTTTCTCATTGACAAAAATAAATGTCAAATGAATGAAAGAGCTAGATGTTTAAAAAAACCTATAAACATATCAGAAGAAAAGTAGAAACATGCTTTTGTATGCATATGATTAAGATACAAAGACTGGAATTCAAAAAGAATCCAAAAAGGCATAAGAAAGTATTTGAGATTATATAAAATAAAACAAAATAAAAAAAATAAAAAAAATAAAATAAAACAAAGGAAAATCTTCTGAATTTATAAAGATTACCTCGAAGTCAATTAAAAATACAATAAAAGAAGGGACAAAACATAGAAACAAAAATTTCAGAGAAGAAACAAATGTAATCTATAAATGAGTGAAAAAAATTCACAGCTTCATTTCAAATCAATGAAACACAAATTCAAATGAAGATTTGTAAGTCATTATACTAATAATAGATGTTTGAAAGATGGCTAATAGCAGGTGTTAGTGAGGAGGTAGGCAAAGAAATGCTTTCATACATTGTGGATATTCACAAATTGTGGATAAGAGTATGAATTAGCACAGCTTTATTGGAAAGCTCTTGGGCGGTGTCAATCAAACTGCTATTTCCTTTGATTCCTAGGTATCTGCCATAGGTGTGCAGAAGCATGTACAAGGATATTCATTTCAACATCGTAATAGCAGTGAAACACGGGAAGCCTGAACATCCATCAAAAGAGACAATTAACTGAACTATAGCACATGCTACCTAGGAATCAGATACATCTGCTTGTCCCTAGAAAAAATCCCCAAACCATTGTCAGGAAAAAATAAAAAATAAAACAACCGAAACCCCAAACAAAGCAAGTTGTAAAACAATTCATGAAGCCTGATCCTGTTTATGTAAAAACAAAACAAAACATGCACAAAAAACCCCAGAAACAGAAACAAACAACCCTGCACGAATTATGCCTATATGTATTTAGATATACATATACAAATACATTTTGTATTTGTGTTTGTGTAAATGCACAAAAGTCTATGCATATGTACATAAAATTGTTAAATCTGATTACTTCTAGGAAGAGAAATGGATTTGGGGTAAGAGTGAAAAAGTAATTTTAGTTTTTGCTCTCTATAGCTTGTAAGGTTATAAGTTTTCTTTGAGTATGTACTCATGTATTCCTTATCTAATTAAAATTAAATTTTTATGGATACTGATTAGTCCATTTGGCAAGCCATATAAACTCATCCATATGACTGAATTATCCCCAGAATGAGACTATCTCTTTTTAAGTCTACGTAGTTTCTATTCATCAACCAAATGTGCATCCCCCAAGTTATTTGGCCTTTAGCCCTGCCAGGCAATAGTCATCCCCAACTATTTCTCCAGTCCTTTCAGGAACAATCTAAAACCTTCCACCCTTCCCCAGTCCCCAAATTCTCCACCTTTTCTCCTCATCATCCACAGATGGCCTCTGGATTTTATAATAAGAAAAGAGACTAGTTAGAAGAAATGTCGCACCTTCCTACTTCTCCACTATAAACTTTTCGTCTTAATTCCTCTTTTATTTGTTTTTTTTTTTTTAATTCTCTACTACCGAGTGTATTACTACCATCTTTTTAGTCGTTATTACTAAGTTATGGGCTAAATTGTGCCCTGCACTCCCTGGGGAGGAGGGGCGGGAAATTCCATGTTGAGGTCCTAATCCCAACTACCTCAGTATATGACCTTATTTGGAGAGAGGGTCTTTAAAAGGTAATTAGGGTAAAATGAGGTCATAATCCACTATGACTGGTATCCTTACAAGAAAAGAAACTGGGACACAGACATGCATGGAGGGGAAATGATGTGGAGACCGGGAAGCCTGATCTCGACAAGCTAAGGAGAGAGGCTTCAGAAGAAACCAGCCCTGCTGACACCTTGATTTCAGACTTGGAGCTTCCAGAATTGTGAGAAAATAAATGTCTGTGGTGTGGGCCTCACAGTCTGTGCTGTTTGTTATGGCAGCACCAACAGACTAGTACACGCTCACACAAGCAGACTTGCTTCTCCTTTCTGAATGAATCCCTACACTCGTGCTCCCCATCCCATTTGCTCCTTCCTCCGGGTTTTGCCTTTTTCTTTTGTATTTTCCAATTTATATTTTCTACTGATCTTCCCCCTTCTGATTATACATACATTGGTTTTATAGATATATAGATAGATATTTCATATATCTATCTATGTATCTATGTATCTATCTATCTATCTATCTGCATTCAAGTTATACATATAGTCCCTGCCATCTGAGAGAAAATGTAACTACTACTACCACAACAAAATATATTTGGCTGCACATTTCCCTGTATCGTATCAGCTTTGAGACTTCAGTTGACTTATGGAAATAGTAGTTTGCGCTTTTTCCATCCACTTCTTAATATTCCATTTGATTTTCAACCAAACTCGGTCTGGATTATGCTTTCCCCACTATAGGCTTGCCATCACCCCTTCCAAGATGACTAGCCGTCCATTCTACCAATGAGGAAAGGGAGACTGAAAAGTTGTATAACTTGCCCAGGATCACACAGCTAGAAGTAACCATGCCAGGTTTTGAATCTAATGTAACTCCAAAGCTTTTAAAAGCATCATTAAAACATCATTTTAGTGCATGATGAAGCTCATGCTTCGAGGAAGCTTCAACCCAAAGCCACCTGCAGGAAACAAGGGCAGGTATCGAGATACAAGAGTAGGATTAATGTAGAGCTGAAAAGCAAGAGACACTGGAAAATCTGGCCCATTTTCATTGTAAATATGTGGGAAGTTCTGACTGTGAGTGCAGGGGGCATTTGATACCATCTATAGAACATCCAGTTTAACTAAATTGCCACCCATGCTAGCCTTGAAAAAGGAATGTGAGGGTATTAGAATACAGTACACAAAAGGTTTAGAAATGAGGAATATATTTTTAAAGACTGTATTTATTTATTCATGAGAGACACAGAGAGAGAGAGACGGAGGGAGAAGCAGTTTCTATGCAGGAAGCCCGATGTGGGACTCAATCCCAGGATTCCCTGAGCCAAAGGCAGATGCTCAACCTCTGAGCCACCCAGGCATCCCAGAAATGAGGAATATTTTATCCAAGAAAAATATGTTTGTAGTTCAAGGTCATGAAGAATTATTGTACAAAGAATGGTCTTTTACAAGGTTTTTATGAAGATGGTCATGTCATTTCAAATTAAATAAGAGGGAGAATGCTGAGAAGATAGTATGAGAAATTATAAACTACATATAGAGCAGGACCTTATTTTAATAATAATGTTTATTGAGTTTTTATGATGCCTCAGGTGCTAGTCTAGTGGGTTACTTGTGTTGTTAAACTCTCAGGACAAGCCTGTGAAGTAGTGTGACCGGATAGTTTTTTATCTTTTTATTTATTTTTTAAAGATTTTATCTATTTATTCATGAGAGACACAGAGAGAGAGAGAGAGAGAGGCAGAGACACAGGCAGAGGGAGAAGCAGGCTCCATGCAGGGAGCCCAACATGGGACTCGATCTCGGGACTCCAGGATCCCACCCCTGGTTGAAGGCGGCGCTAAACCGCTGAGCCACCGGGGTGCCCCGGATAGGTTATATCTGTATGTTTTGTAGGTATTAAGTTCCCACAGATAGTATATTAATAAATCATTTTAACTCAAAGTAAATAAAGGGACAATATGAGAGTACATCAAAAAGTCATAGTAAATCTTAAAATCAGCCTAGCATAAAACTCTGACCCTGAAACACTTTTGAGACAGGGATATTTCATTTAGCAAAAACAGAAGCAATGAAAAACTATGCACGTGGGATGTGAGATCTTCCATGTGCATTCAAATGGGTATACATTTATGAAAAATTCCAAGTGAGAAAGTTGAGCAAATCATAGTAAAAATTGGTCTAGATTCCATTATATCAGATGTAATGGTGTGATATATTTCACTTGTTTTGAGATTAGAGGAAAAACTTTAAACTTTTGTTTGCCTCTAATTAGAGCAATTAACTCAGTAACTGGGTAGCAGGTTGGCAAGGAGGGACAGTAATCATGCCCAAGTATTACCTGTATGTGCTATATACAAAAGGTAAGAGGATATGCACTTGAATTAAAACACTAAAATTTTGAAGTCCCTTTTTTAGGAAACAGACAATTTGGCTCATTTGGAGAACAACACAGGGAATTGTATCTAAGGTCACTAAAAGGAAAATTGGGTCTCACCAGACAATTTGTAGCTTGCTGTGGCAGTGGCCAAGTGATTATATTAGGGTACAGAAGTAGGTGTAATTTAACGAGAGTTCAGAGGGGACTTTTGACAATCTATCATAGAAAAAGTTAATAAGCAAAATGCTAGACTTCGGTCTAAGTGTGAACCTAGCTAAAAGACTGATTGTAGCCTAAAATAATATAGGATAGCAGTAAATTGTGGCAAGTCCTCATGAAGAGGTGACAAATGGAGTCCTTCAGTAGTGATTGCCAGGCCCATTACTTTTTAACACACTGGATAAGTTATGGTGTCTGAATTAGTTGATAACATTAGGGATCCAATTTTATATTTGGAAGAAGTTATTGAATAGAACACTTCAGTTGCTTTGAATTTTTTTTCAAAGCTATGACTATTTAGACCAATTTTATGAACGCCTGCATTTCTTAGGCTTGGCTGAGAGAGAGAATGCCAAGTTCCTACCTAGAAAATATGTATCTTCGTCACTGTTGGTGATTATGTATGAATTTCCAATTGTTGGAAATATTGGTTAATAAATATTTGTTGAATATTTTCTATGTATGGGAACTTCCTTGTATGGTAGTAGCAAATAGATGAAAATGTTCTCATTCTCCTCAAGTGTGAGAGGCAACTGAATGCTGAAAAAGTAATGATAAATTTGGTAAGTTTGCATAGGCCAAGGATTATGAGAGCACAGAAAAGAACAACCTACCTCATCTAGAGTTCAGGGATTCCTCATAGAAGGAATGTTGACCTGAACTTTTTTTTTGTTTTTTTTTTTTTTAAAGATTTTATTTATTTATTCATGAGAGATACAGAGAGGAAGGTAGAGACACAGGCAGAGGGAGAAGCAGGCTTCC
Source organism: Canis aureus (assembly GCF_053574225.1). Taxonomy (NCBI): domain Eukaryota; kingdom Metazoa; phylum Chordata; class Mammalia; order Carnivora; family Canidae; genus Canis; species Canis aureus. The sequence continues at coordinate 19,346,944 of NC_135645.1, forward strand.
CTCAGGGAACCCGATGCAGGACTCGATCCCAGGTCCCCAGGATCACAACCTGAACCAAAGGTAGAGCCACTCAGGCATCCCTTGACCTACTCTTGATAATGAAAGTGGACCTAATCTTATAAGTGAAAGTCATTAGACAAAAGGAGTGAAGATGTGGAGAGCAGCCCTGCATATGTAAAGGCACAGAGGTCTGAGGGGGCACATGGGTCACTCCAAATATGGCCAAGTATGTAATCTAGAGTCTCAAGTATACAGTAGATTATATAAACATTTCTGTAATTGTTGCCCCTCTGGACTCATGATATTAGCAGTACAACACTTTAGCCCTTTCCATAGAGAAATTGAGTCTATTTCCTTATCCTGTGAATCAGGAGTGGCTTTGTGACTTACTTTGGCCAATTGAATGCAGCAGAAGAAATATGCCAGTGCTAAGTACAGACTTGAGAGGCCTTGACGCTTCTCCCCATCCTCCTGAAAGCTTGTCCAAGCCACTGTGTGAACAGGCGTGAGTTGAACTGCTAGAGGATTAGAGACTATGCTAGGCAAAGGCAACCATTCTAGCTAAGGCCATCCTAAAACAGCCTGGTGCAAGCCAATGTGGCAGCTCACACAGCTCCATGAGTGAACCCAGAAGAGACCAGTAGAACTACCCAGCTAACCCCAGCCCCGGTCACCAGACTGAGCAACATAGAGAATATAAATACAGCAAAAGCAAATTTATACAGTAAAAAAAAAAAAATTAGAGATGCCTGGGTGGCTCAGCGGTTGAGCATCTGCCTTTGGCTCAGGGCGTGATCCAGCAATCCCGGGATCAAGTCCCATGTCAGGCTTCCTGCATGGAGCCTGCTTCTCCCTCTACCTGTGTCTTGGCCTCTCTCTCTGTGTCTCTCATGAATAAATAAATAAAATCTTTAAAACAAATGAGGCTGAATAGAAGAGCAGGGCAAAATTATGCTATGTTTTTTGGACTCTGTACTATAGGTGATGAAAACTAATAGTTCCCCAAAGATCCCGCTTTGATAATTTTTTCCTATATTGATAGTTCTAGAGAACTCTTAAGGTATCCTGGAATCCTGGAAGGACATCTTTAATCACTTATTTATGGATGCTTAGAAGAAATAACCATATTTAAGTCATGCTCAATGGTTGAACCAAATAGCTTCATAGAAATCTAATTCCCAAATTGGGTTCAACTGTGGCAGGAAAACTTAAACCTATCCCACGTAAAGGCCCTCAGGAAAGTGTATTCTGGGGAAAGCAAGATAGCCCATTTGAAATGCTATTCTGCAGTCTCTCATGATTTATGGATGGCATTGCTGCCCAGAATTCTTTCCTCTACCTTATTTTTGCCAACACATCTTTATCCTGCTTCTTCATCTTGATTGGCATGTTCCTACTAGTCTTATATTTAATCTGAAAATTGTAAGTTGTCATAGCAAAGCTTACTGTTGTATGCTGATGTATGATGATATAGGTCCTTTAAGGTGGATGCTGCAGCCACTTTTGATTGAAGCATGTGACATAGACACCAACAAGCCATGGGTACACAGTGTTCAACATTGTGATTTACAAAGCAAATAATACAAGAGCCCCTGATTTACAAAGCAAATAATGTTCCAGCCTAACATGTGCCTGTGGAAATGCTCTTCTGCTAAGTTAGACCTAGAATAAATGAACGTGGTATTGTTCGAAGTAGGATCAAGATGAGGCTTGGGGAGGAAGAGAAATGCTACCTCTTGTTTCTTTTTTTTTCCCCCACAAATAGGGAGGATCACAAGATGTTTACCACATTTCCCCATGGGGTAGTCCTGTGTTTGACAGGCGCATGTGTGGCCTAGAATGAACGTAGTATGTATATTTAAGGATATTGTTATACCACACGGAGCTGCAAGTCATTTATCTTGATCAGTGGTTACGGTTAAGTTGTCAACAGGTAATCACTAACCATCTATCCCCTGGCCAGCACGACGCTGATTTTGAGATGGTGTGAAGAGAAAAATAAGACAGAGTCCCTAACTTCAAGATGCACATGCACTGCATATGCAAGGCTAACTTACCTGAAGAAAATCAGACAATCCACTTCTGATGCTCCATTTGAACACAGCATTACCTTGTGTACATATTCTGGAATTTTCAAAAACTCATTTCAATTAACTGGTCTGGTCATTTTTCATAACTGACCTGTCATATCTGGTGTAATTCATACATGGCAATAATATTATTGTGGAGAAATTATTGCCCTCCAAAGTTTTTTCTTTCTTTTTTTTTTTTTTTTTTGTTTGTTAACAAAGAGGAGAAAGCAGGAAATCATTAGAAACCTGTGTGTTTGGCAGCCTTATTTCATGTCTAGATCCTGAATCCTGCTCTTCCTTCCCTCCTCTGATAAAGACCTGTGACAAAGGTCATGAGTGCCAAGGCTAATTGAGTTCCCTTGATCTCTTACGAATGTCTTCTCTCCTCAGGATTCCTCAGGTTCCTGTCAAGAGCCACTCAGGGCAGCAAGTCTTCTTCAGACATTTCCTTCCTCAGGGGAGATAATTCATGTGTGGCTGAAAGGTGGTGTTTACACATCAGGGGCAGTGAGCAAAATTATGGAGGAGGTAGAATTTGTCCTAGTTCTCCTCACCTGCCCCTCCTGAAGTCCCATCCCTGCAGTGGGGCTCCCAGCATGGGTCCCCGCCATCCTCTCTCAGCCAGAGCTCACCCACCAGTGGCCATCCGCCTGCTGGGGAAGAGTTCTTGACCTTTCCTTCCCCCCTCTTCCCATCCAAGCTTACCTAACCTTCAGTCCATTTGCTTTGGGTTTGTTTTCTATTAGAAAGTGATTATCTGACTTATAGCAGTAGGTCTTAATGAGAACTCTTCACTCTTCCCTCACCCATCATAGAACACATTACATTTTAATAGGAGCCTTGGGGTACAGTGATTTAACCTAAGAGAACAATTTCAACCACGATATGTGATAATTTGATACCTTGAAGCAGTCATCAAATACTTTTGGAGGCTTCTTTCTGTTACAGTGAAAATTTATTCTCTCCTTTCTCAGAGTTGTTGAGAGTCGAGTACATTTGATTCTACCTGAAGAAAATGTAAAAGTGCTGGAATCCCAGCTAATTGCTTCACCTCCTTTCTATTCCTTGGTCAAAGCCAGCAGCAAGATTTTGAACATTACCCTCTTTTAAACTTTCATCCCAGTAAAACAAAAACAAATACCCCACAAAACCCACCACACTGCAATTTAAAATTCAAATTTTTGTTCTTGGAGAAAAGTGAGTGTGTGTGAGTGTGGACAAGTTTGCCTCTGTACGTGTGCGTGTGTTTGGGTGTGTGGGAGGGTTTGTGTTTAGTAGGGGCTTGTATTAACTCTATCATCGTATAACAACTGTATTATGCACTTGGTAGCTGAAAACGACACCTGGTGATTATGTCACGTGTCTACAGGTCATGAGTCCAGGCATGGCTCAACTGGGTTCTCTGCTTAGGGTCCTATCAAGCTACTATCGAGGTGTTGGCCAAGGCTGGGTTCTTATCTGAGGATCAGAGTCCTCTTCCAAGGCCATTCAGGTGGTTAGAAGAATTCAGTCCCTTTTGATTGTAGATCACTGTTTTCTTGCTGGCTATTGACCAGGGCTACTCTCAGTTCTTAAAATTTACCTGGACGTGTCCTTCCCTGTGGTTTTTCTCTACAACTTTGCTATTTGCTCCTTCAAGGGCAGCAGGAGAATGTCTCTCTGTTGCTTTGAATCTTTCTGACTTTTTTCTTTTAGGTGTCATCCCTCTTTTAAAAGGACTCATCTGGGATCCCTGGGTGGCGCAGCGGTTTGGCGCCTGCCTTTGGCCCAGGGCGCGATCCTGGAGACCCGGGATCGAATCCCACGTCGGGCTCCCGGTGCATGGAGCCTGCTTCTCCCTCTGCCTGTGTCTCTGCCTCATTCTCTCTCTCTCTCTGTGACTATCACAAATAAATAAAAAATTTAAAAAATAAAAAAAATAAAAAAAAAAAATAAAAGGACTCATCTAATTAGGTCAGGCCCACCCACACTCAGGAGGAGGGGATGACACAAGATGCACACACTAGTGGTGAAAGTTTTGGAGACTTTCTTAGAATTCTTCCTACCACGGAGCTTTTCTTGGTTTTCTTCTAAATATTCATTGAGAGAGTAAAAATATGAGAGGAGGAAATAAATGAATAGCTGTAATAAGAAAAGAAAGCAAAGACTCCCCCTGTGGCAGACCTAAATATAGGTAGCACCTTACCTTTCTCCGGAGACAGTAGGGTCCAATAGAACTTTCTGCAACAGTGCAAATACTCTGTATCTTCTCTGTCCAGGACAGTAACCATGAGGTGCCTCTGGCTGTTGAGAATTTGAAATGTGGCTAATAAATACTAGATTTTAAATGTTATTTATTTTTAAATAATTTAACTTGACATTTAAATAGCCAGAGGCCTCAAGCGGCTACCATGGTCAAGAGCAGTGTGCAACCTCGGGTCTACCCTCACGTGCCCGTGTCACAGAATCATCTCCCACGTGCTGAAATGCTGTCTGGTGTTTATAGTCTACCTTTATTTTCCACCTGTGCTTGGGATTTCAGTTTAAATTCCAGTTACTATCTTTATATCTATAGTTCACATCTGCCTCTGGCTTCCTACCAAATTTGCAGTTTTCGATACTGAGTCATTTCCTATGTAAATTCAAAATTGTAAAATGTTCTGACATCATTTAGCCTAATCTCCTAATCAAAGTGGAAATCCCTTCTCCTCTCTACCTTTGTCACACGCGTGGGCCCCCGGTAGTGACTGTGGCCTCTATCGAGCGTGTACCCTCCCTGCAAGGCTTGGAGGTAGCTGCCTCGTACGTGGTCTCATTCAACCTTGACAAAGACCGCATGTGCTATTACTATGATTCCCATTTTTCAGATGAGAAAACCTGTTCTTGGAGAAGTTGAGTAATTTCCTGAAGTCTCATAATCAGGTAGTGCTGAAATAGAAATAAATCTCAAGTTCCTTGTCCACAATTACCCTTGTCTTTAACCTATAAGCTATGTTACTAACGACCTCACTATTACTAAGTGTAATTAAGCCTGTTCCTAATATTAGTGTAATTAAGCCTGTTCCTGTGACAGTGAGCCCACAGCCTTGAGAGACGATAAATTCTATTTCCTGGCAGCTCTAAGAGAGCTTTGATTCTTCTGTGGTCTTTCGGTGGTTTCTCCTGCAAGAAACGGGTTAGCCTTCCATGTCTCTGGGTTTTGTCACTTAGATTTCATCCAGGTTTTAAGTGTGACTCCACCAACTCTGAGCTCCAAAAATGAACATACTCCGAGTGTTCATAAATTCACTGCTTATACCACAGGTATGCATTTGTGCCATGTTTAAAGCTAAACTAAGAGAATAAGATCAATCCTGCCATCAGAGAGGCGAGAGCCATGCAGGTTTTTATAGAAAAATGTAAAGAAGACATGGTCTGTGATAGAAAGGCAAGAATGAGATTCTAATATAATGCAACAGATATCACTTCTACTGCGGAAGGTTTGATTATGCAAACCTCCAGGCCTAGGTGCAAAATGAAAATATGTTTTTTTAAAAAGCAAGGATAAATCACTGGAAATGGTATTAGAATGTAAAGCTTTTTCTTTCCTCTTGCAGTTTCTCTCTTGAAGTGTCAGTGTTACATTTGCTATTTAATGATCAGAATTGAGAATAGTCTTTTTAATTTTGGCATAACTTTTACTGTGTATATTTATATTGTATAATGCTAGTCTTAAATGCAAAAAAAAAAAGAGCATTTAGCTCATCTCTAGAACCACCAAAATTATGCGACTCATATTTAGTAGCTCACACGTCCATGTGTATTGTGTTTTTACAAGAACAATGGAAATGCTGCACAAACCTAACTCAATTGTTTGTATTTTACTTCTTGATATGCACACCCTTGCTGACTAAGGAAGGACTAAACGGAAAAGGATCTGTGGGCTGCCCTATTTTTTCTTTTCCTTCTCTGTCATCACTTTCTGTATAGTGGTTGGTTAATAGAGAGAAATGACATGAGTAAGAAAGGATATAATAGGATTCCTTGATTGTGTTCTTGGAATGTCATCACCGTGGTCAGTGATTGAATTGCTTATTCTGCACCTCGTCCTAAACAGCTACATGGGTCTCTCTCTCTCCCCTCCTGTCAGCACATTGACGGGGATTTTATATATATATATATATTTTCTACAGGAAGGACATTTTTTAGTAATCTGTTTAGAATTCTGTACTCACAAAACCTAAAACAATTTTATTTCCTGTGGCCCTTTTCTCTTTCTCTCTTTTAAAAAATAATCTCCAAATATACAAAGGCTTTTTAACTTATATCTATGCTTTTGCCTAAATATTTCTTAGCTGACACTGGCACACACATCTCTTAATTCTTTATTTTCACTCTCACAACTTGTTTTAACATGAATGAAGAGATTTTTAATTTTTTTGATTGTATTAATATCAGAAAACATCGCCTTTGAGCTTCCCTTTCTTCAGCTACAACTAACTCTTTTTTAAAAACATGTTTGTGAAACAAATCCACTAACTCAGCCATTTATTGGGCACCTTTCATGTGACACACACTGTGCTAAGCATTTAAATTATTTCTAATCCTTGGTGTAATCATATCAAATGTATGTAATATTTAGAGTTGGTTTAGATGCCAGTGTCTCACTGTGGCACAGAAAGTTATATAAAATTCAAAACAATTCATATACCTATAAATATAGCCATAAAATCAGAATTGAGTTGATTGCAGATCTTTCCCTTAAACAAAATAAAATTTAAAAAAATTAACAATACTGTGACAAGATCCCTAAATTACAGAGGATTTCTTTTCATCCCTTATTTGAAGGCCCTGAAAGGAGGAGACAATATCCAATGTTGGTTTTTTTCCTAAGTCTAACTGTTAATGTTATTTCTGGCATATAGCTGAAGTTCAAAGTATGTTTAGAGATTATATTCAGGAAATTTAATAAGAATAGAATAAATTGTTACTGAGTTTTCCTGTGTTCAAAACTGTATTTTAAAGCACAATTTTGCATTAGCTTTTCTCACCAAAAGGCACATACCATCATACTATTAGAACAATCAAGTTTCGATGTGAATACTTTTAAAATCGATCAACTTTTTTCCTTTGTGGAAAAAGAGGCAAAAGTCCTAGAAACAATGCAAGCAGAGTTGTAGCACCAAAGACTTCTTTACGTTCATCAAGGTATTTCATTCTCTCCTGTATCTTCACACCATAACAGTCTTGATTGGAAACTGAAGTATTGCAACAAGAACAATTGTATAATTAGAAGACATTTACTCTGAAACATCCTGAAAGTCTAAGTTTTAAAGAACAATTAAAATTTCTATGTGTTTGATTGGGATGTGTTTATCCTGATTAACAATTTACAAACATCTTCTATCAAACTTCTCTGAGAAAGTCTCAAGAACATTTTAGCCTCCATATGGGCCTTTAGGTGATATGTATTTTCAATTCTAAAATAATCAAAGGCTTACAATGAATTTAATAACCCATTCCATTTATTTCCCCCATGGCAGGAGAATTGCTTTAAATAAAGAACTCAATCTATCCATAGTTCTACAGAGAAATGCTAAGAGTCAAAATAATCAAATTAGAAGACCAAAGTTTGACGAGTGACATAAATGGAATAATCCTCAGTTGCCAAACTTGAGAAGTTTTCAAATCATGTCGTTAATATAGAGGTAACAGATCTATATTTGCTCTTTGGGAAGACAACCACAGAGGTAATACCCTCTGTTGCCTGCCATTCAGAACATCTTCATCGCAGGACAGTTTGATAATGAGATTCTGCACGAAAGAGATGGGTACTTTTAGAGGGAAGCCATGGTGTAAAATGGGTTCTTAATGAGACATATAACAGAAGTTGAAATATAATACTTGTGGATTGCAGTGATGAGAATATTTCCAGATTAGACTTCTCTAGTTGATAATTTTTATGGAAGCTATTTTAAGTGTAATATTCATAATGGTATTTTATAATTTTACTGGGACCTGTCACTTGCAAAGTGCTTTTAAAACTTACAAAAAGTCCTGTAGGGTAAGTCATTTCTCCATTTTAGACATTAAGAATTAGAGGTTAAGGACATTGCCTAAAATCTTGCAAAACTTTTACAAAGATAAGAGAATACATCCCATTTTCTTAGTTTCTTATTCTTATTTCCTGGGCCTTAAATCCAGAACTTCATGATCATATTCCAGTGTGTTTTACCATAGAGGAAACTAATTAACTCCTCCCCCAATCTCTCTTTGTTAAGAATTTACAAATCCCTTCCAATGAACGCAGAGATGAAATGCCAAATTTAGAGATCTTGAATCCCAGGATCTATCTCAACAAACATGAGCCTAGGTTGAAAATATAAAGTAGGAGTTTGTTTAAAAGTAATGCCTTCTATAACTAGGCTTTTAAGCATTGGAATTAATTCAAGATTTGGTGTTGGAAGAAATTTCCCTTCCTTTAGCTTATTTCCATGATAATATATCTGATAATAATGTATTTGATTCCCTATACATATGCATTAATGGCTATTTGTGTTATCTAAATTTATGAATGAAAATTTGAGTTGGGTGTTCTCATGCTCAAAAAATCGCACATTCTCTATTTTACGCTACCTCTCCCTGCTTATTGAGAAGTAACTTTTAAAATTCTTCCTCCTAATATTGTTCTAATGGAATCAGGGTTGCTAGATTTACCAAATCAAAGTATAGGGTAGCCAGTTACATTTGAATTTCAGATAGATGATGAATTATTTTTTTATATCAGTATGTCCCTAACATTGCATGGGACATAGCTATCTTAAAATAATTACTCGTTTTTCCTCTGAAATTCAAATTTAACTTGGTTTCCTGTATTTTATCTGGTAACTCTAAATAGAACCAATGGGAAATCAAAATAGTTTTTGTCACTGGTTCCATGTGTGATGAACAACAGCCAGAAGTAAGAGCAGAGTCACTGAGACAGGAATAAATTGTCCCTGAATCTGATTCAAATTACCTTAATGAGTGAGGGATTATTTTTTTCCCACATAGCTGAATGTCAGAAGAAGAAGAAAGGAGGCCCCAGGTGCAATATGATCAACAATTCAGTAATGTCCTCAAGGACCTGATCCACTGATTCCTTCCATGTCTCTGCTGGGCAGCCCTTGGGCCTCCCTTTCTGTGTGCAAGTTGCTGCAGCAGTTTTTGGATCATATCAGGAAATGGCAATGTCCAGAAGCAGAAAATAAGCTATTTATTTCTGTGTTGTTTTCTTAAGAGCAAGGAAGCCTTTCCCAAAAGTCCCGTGAAACCCTGGCTTCAAGACCACATGCTTCCCTCTCCTGCAAACTAGTCCTAGACAAGCCTAATGAAATCATGAGTTTTAATCTAGTCCTGAGACACCTGCCAATGCAGGCAAGAGGTCAGTTTCCCTTGAGACACATGGAGGAAAAGGAGACCTGAAAAAATTTAGGCTCTCTAAGGGAGGAAGAAGATAGAAAAAAAATTAAAAAAAAAAAATAGACAGCCATTATGTTCTGTTCTAGTATGTTAAACTCCTACAATCTCGTTGGTATAAGGGAACCTGCAGGATTCCTACAAAATGATGTTTGATAACATCTAGAATGGCCAGCAGATTAGGGAAACTTCAAATGTTTCCAATTTTGTGGGAGTATCCTCTATTCTGAAGAGGGAAGGAACTATATACTAGATTGCTGAGCTCATCACTGAGCAACAGTTGTATGGAAAGGATCTGGTTTAGTGAAGGGGGAAGTGAGAGACTGAAACTTTCCTCCCATTAAAAGTCTTCAGGATATTTTCATGTTCCTCTAGAGTGGAGTTGAGCTTATTGTTTAAGATCTTATTTCAAAGACACCCACACAGAGCTATCGTGAGCTCAACTGATCTCAATGGCAGCATGAAAACAAGTCACTTCTAGTGAGATTTCAGTTGGTATTTGCGGAGAATCTGTTTTGAGGTTAAAAAAAAATAACCAGACAAAAACATCATTTTCTCCTCCGCCCCTGCTGCTCCTCCTTCTTCTCCTAATTATTATTATGTCATTAACAGTTATTTTCGATCATAAATAAGACTGTAAATTGAAACTTGAGAGTATAGATTGGGAAAATGATGTTCTTATACAGTGGAAATTCCTAATTTAGTTGAGCTGAGTGAATAATTCTTGGGATTTGGAATAATCAAAGTAACTATAATTAGGTTGACATATGAATGAACCATTGTGTTTTTCTCTATGGCTTTAATAATATCAAAATTCCTTATTACAAATGTGCAGGACTCCCAGACAAGTGCATGCTATGCAAAACACAGGCTGAGTTAATGGCCTGATGCTGCCAAAGCAAATAGTAAACAGTTAAAAGCATAGAATACCAAAGGCAAATGGACATACCCTTGGGAACTCTTTGATCTAGCTACCAAGGTATCAGTCCTTCCTGCGCCAAAAGAGTCCATTCATAACCACTGAGAGCAAGATTTCTGGTCCTGATCTCTCACTATACATTACTACAGTGACTGCTCTAGAGGTGGGGGCAAGACTGAGATGCTGTCCTGGGAACCATCAGGAAGCAAGTGGCCTCACTAAATAGAATATAAATAAGAGCTGCAACCTTGGGAAATGTATCAGGTTACTGAGTGATAGGAAGGTAATGATGACGTGTATCAAGAGTCTCACATTCCAGAAGAGCTGTAGAAATGAGCAAAACTCTCCGGCTCCATCTTACACTGTCCAAAAAGTCATGGATTAATACATACAATCTGGTGAGCTCAGGCAAAAGAATAATAATAATAATGAACAACCATTATGGCTTAATGGTGATGTTCCAGAACATTCTTCAGGTCTCTTTTTCTCTGAGTCTGTATTTAGTAACAATTGTTAATTTGGAATGTTTTAAAATAGCTTTTCCTTCTTAGTATGAACTAAATATCAGGAATGTCTGCCAGTTATATTTCTTGGTACCAATTAATAGATTAATTTGACTTCTGAGTTGTGACAGCATTCCAGAAACCAGGGACACAAAGACAAAAAAGATGAAAGGAGAGACATGGAAATGTAGACTGGCATTGCTATGGCTCTTCTGGAAGAAGAACTATTACCTTCAGGGAGCCTACATCCTCATAAGTATAAAATTATTGCATATTAATAATCAAAGTAATGCAAACATAAGTTCTTATAATAAAAACACAGATAGAGAAAAGCAACACGGTGTTACTAAATATAATGTGGACTGGACCAGACGTGAGGCTTTCTGAGAAGCCTTTATCAGGGATGTAGAATTTGAGATGGAAGGATGAGGGGAAGATAACAGGGAGAAAATGTGACAAGAAGCATCAGGGTGTGGGATAAAATATGCTGGTCTGTAAATAATCCGACACGACTGCAATATAAAATGTGGGTTGTTGGGCAAAGTTTCAAGGCCTTCCTATAATCCAGCTGAAGAACAATGAGATGATGGATTAAGCTGACAAGTAAATGGAGAGCAGGAATCAAAGTGAGTTGTCAGTGAACTGGTCTTGGTCATTAAATAAGTACGAATGAGGAGGAAGATGGTAGTCATGAGGGTTGTTTTCCAAATATTTCCCCATTTTCCTTCTAAATACTGTTAGTTTTGTGCTTTCTCATCCCCCGGAATAGAGGTGTGGCACTGGGACTTGCTTTGGCCAATGCATGTGAGAAGTGATGTATGCTGCGCCTAGGTGTATGCTCATTAAACAATTTGACATCTCTTCCCCTGGCTGTGGCAATCCTGGAAATGTATGTTGAGATCGATCCCCGTTAGTTCAGATCTCCCAACAGCTATGATGAGCAGAAACCCCCGCCAACTCATGATGAACATGTGGGAGCAAGAAATAAATTTTTGGTGTATGAAGCCACTGAGATTTGGCAACTGTTATTTGATATTGGCACAATCTGCTCTGACCAGAAAACGTACTCTCCAGCCTGCCACAGTACACTGTTAATTCACCAGCACCTGTCGGACATGAGCGAACTCATAAACTCATTATTTAGACCTGACCGCGAGCCTAGATTTGGATTTTGAACAAGTTCTACACATCCAGCCTTACGGTTTAGCTGCTTACTGGGGTCATGGTGAGATGACCTTGTCAGGAGACCAAGGCCTCTTTGTGTGCAGTTTTAAAGCAGAATATAGTAGTGAGCGCCACTGGCAAGAGTCCCTTTGAAAAAGACCCTAGTAATCAGTGTGCCAGCCAGACCTATAGGGGCATCTGGATTCACATCTCAAAATCACATACCTACGAGTCTCCGTTACCGGACAAAGGAGATACGTACCACTTTCCAGGAAAGGGCAGAGAGGTGCTCCACGCTGATTGGAAAATGATAGTCATTGAGGCATGTGCAGTCGGCACCGAGTGGCATCTGTAGAATTAAATCTTTTGTGTTTGCAGCATGGGGGGGCGGGGGGGGGGAGATGAACTTCCAGAAAGCTGTGGAAGAGTGTGTGGTTGCGGTTAACTCCTCTTCATACACAACACATCTTCCTCAGCTTGGTCCCTTCTTGTCTGGAGCTGTGGGGACCTGGCTGAGTCTGTGAAGGCAGAGAACATTTCCAGGTTCTGGAGGCTGCATCTTGGCCTTTTCAGAGGACCAGAACCCCCGCTGACCTCCAGGAAACCCAACATCTGTCTCCCAAGCATCTGCAGGGCACCAGCTGGTCACATTCACCATGACTAATTTTTGTCCTTTGTTATTGTTATGATTACACTTACTCTTCCCTGTCTGGTTGCAGGGACATCTCTTCGGTTTTAGAATATCTTTGTTTATGAGTTTGGAAAGAAAACTAAAAATCAATGGGAAAGGAGAGACACAGTTTGATTACTGATTGGAGTGAATCCTTCAGTGGCCCTCTTGGGATCCACCTGGAGTTGTCAGGTCAACTCAAACAGAAGCTACATGCTTACTTGCTCTCACATCATCTTTTACAGAGAACTAGAAACTCCTGTCATTTGATTTTCTTAGGGCAGGGAAACTCCAGCCAGGTGACAGTTTTATTGTTGCCGCTGTGTAGTTGTTGTTGTTGGTATCATCTATAGCGGGGGAAAAAAAAATTCCGTGCCCACAAGAAGAGGTAGTGCTACATGGTGGACTTGGAATGTTAAAAACAATTCCCGGAGCTGTGGGAATTGTCAGAAATTCCAGGTATGATATCCGCACGCTCTATTTCCCTCTTACGTCCCGGAAAGTCTTATAGCCTAAAAGCTTTGTATCCTAAGAACTATTTTTCAAACTGTGAGTCGAGGAACAATGATGAGACATAACAAATTATTTAATGGCCCATGATCACAATTATTTTTCAGTAGCAGTAGGAGAATAAAATAGAAGGCATTGCACATCTTCAAGCGATTATTATATAATAAAGCTCTTGTTTAATGATACATGTATGTATACACACACGCACACACACATACTTGGTCATAATGTAAAGTGTGTTCTTACTATTGTGATAAAAGTAGTTTAAAAAAATCATTTACAGGGGCGCCTGGGTGGCCCCGTCAGTTAAGCACCTGCCTTCGGCTCAGGTCATGATCCCGGGGCCCTGGGATCCAGCCCTGCATCTCCATCCCCCGCCCAGCCTCGCTCTCTCTCTGTCTCTCCCTCTCTCAAATAAATAAATAGGATCTTTTAAAAAATCATTTACATTTTAACAGTGATTTTTAAATGCCAGACTTTCTTCTAAGTGGCTATTTGTTAACTCATTCACTCCTCACACCTGGTCTAATAACTTTCCCCCTTTCCCCAAAGGAAGCACGAGGAGGGTGATCTCCTGGACTTTATAGAACTGTTTGAACCCAAGCAGTGTTGTTCCACATCTTAGTCAGCTTGGGCCACCATATCAGATTAACATAGATTGGGTGGTTTAAAAAAACAAATGTTTATTTCTCACAGTTCTGGAGGCTGGGAAGTCTGAGACCAGGGAGGCAGCACAGGTGAGTTCTGGGTGAAAAACATCCTCTTTCTGGTTTACTGAGGTCATCCTGCTGTGTCTTCACATGGCAGGAAAAGAGCTCGCTGCTCTCGGGCTTCTTCTTATAAGGGCACTAATCCCATTCACCGAGGCTCCCTCCTCGAGACCTGATTACCTTCCAAGGCTCCACCTCCAAATCCCATCCCACTGGGATTAAGTTTCAGATCTATGAATGTAAAGGGAACAAAAACCTGGGTCCACTGCGACAGGCCACCGTCATAACTTGTCAGCTACCTGTACTGCTCACTGAGGACATTGAAAACACTGGTCTAAGTGACCATTGGCCCAGGGCAGGAAGGAACGTTTCTACAGAAAAAGATGAATATAGCGAATGAATCATATGGACAAGGACGGGGTATTCCAGGCAGAGGTAAACATGTATGCACACAGGTGATGGAAAAGGAAAAAAAAAAAAAAAATAAGAGGGAGGAATTTCAGTACAGATGGAATGATTTATGGTAAAACAAACAACAACAACAAAAGGAATGTGGATTCCTCGCTTAATTTAGCTGTTTGGGAAAGGTCAGCCCGTTCCAGACAATCCTGACCAATGTCAAGTACTCCAGATGCTCCAAACCCCCTTTGAATAGGGTCATTCTTGCTTCTCTCTCACTTGGAATTTAGATCCTGGAATTTAAACTTCCTTTTTTTTCCCCTCAGACACGCTTTCAGAGTTGCCTAAAATTCAGGTTGAGGGATATTTCCAGGAAGTCATCCTACCCTTACCAGTTCAGTTTCCCTTTCATCCTTTATCTAGCCCATTTAGTACAACCTCTCCGCCGAGTCACGTATTTGCTCACTAGTATCATTCTCTCTCGGGCCAAACTAAACCAATCTCAGTGATTCCATCTGACTTTAGGAGTCATCCTCCCGCTGACACTGAGTCGTTCCTACTGCTGTGCGAGCTACGCTAACACCCCAAGGCTCTCTGTATGGTGCTCTGGGTGTGGGTTAGCCTCACACACTCTGTACAGCACCCCCTACTCCCCCCGCCCAGGCCCAGAACCGGGGTGGGCCTGCGAGACAGGCCTCGGACGCCTAGGAGGAAGGAGGGATGCTCATGCTCCAGTCCTTAGGGACCTCTGGCAGATGCATCACCCTTAAAGACCTTCCATCCTTTAGCCACCTCCCTTGGGACCAAGAATCAGCAGCTTCTATGATCAGAGTGCTTTCAAACAGATGGCTTCTGCTCACGGCATCTCTTGAAAATGTCTCATTTATTTGCCCTCCAGGACAAGAAGGATAACTCCTCGTTTCTTCTGTAGGTTTTTAGAGATTGAATTCATTATCCTGTTAGTAAAAACAGGTCACAGTCACATTCACTCAGAGACAAATCTAAGCTGTACCCAACATACACACATACACTAGATTCCAGACATTGAGTCGGGGGTCTGTATCAATGTACTGGCATTGCCCTTCCTTAGATATAGAAAAACCTTGCTGAAATCGTTTCTCCTTTAAAAAATAAAAATAAAAAATAATAATAATAATAATAAATTCTATTCTTGGTCCCTTCAAGAATGACATAATTACATTTCATTGTGCTTTTAGAGATAACTGTGAAATAGATATCGCCTGACCTGAAACGGAAAATGCAGCATTTCTGTTTCCAGAGAATTTGTGGGAAAAGCCCAGACCCTTCGGTCCCCAAATGTAAGGGAAACCGCCCCTCGGCCGCGCAGCGCCGGCCCAGCCTGCGCGGAGGCCCCGGGCCCGCCGGTGTCTCTCCCGAGCCGGCCGCGAGAGGGCGCTGGTGCTTTTCCCAACTGTCCGCGCCGCCGCCGGGGCTTTTTAAGGATTCAGCGTGCTGCCAGCAACTTCTCAACTTTCAGTGGGCAGGAATGGAGTGGAAAATAACTGTTGAAAAGTCTGTGTTTCGAGAAAGAGAGGGAGGTTGAAGAGCTGCTCCTCGGGATCCGCCAGGAGAGAAGGGGAAGGTGGCTAACCCGGGCCGTGCGCCCCCCGGGGGGCCCAGCCCTCTGCACTGCACCAAGTCTCTAGACGCAGGGGATGGCTGGTGCCCACGCGCAGGCGCTCGAGCACGCGGTCTTCCTGTGACGCTCACCTTCGCTGTGACCCGGTGAGCAGGTGTGCAGCTGCGTGTGCAACTGCGTGCAGCTGCGCCTGCAACTGTGCATGTGCAGCTGTGCGCGTGCAACTGCGCAACTGTGCGTGTGCAACTGCATGCAACTGCGTGTGCAACTGCGTGTGCAACTGCGTGTGCAACTGCGTGCAGCTGCGCCTGCAACTGTGCATGTGCAGCTGTGCGCGTGCAACTGTGCAACTGTGCGTGTGCAACTGTGCATGCAGCTGCGTGTGCAACTGCGTGTGCAACTGTGCATGGGCAACTGCGTGTGCAGCTGTGTCAGAAGGACCTCCTGGGCCGCGGGCGCTGATGAAGCGGACGGTGCTCGTTGGCACATAATGAGGCGAGACCACACACACACACACACACACACACACACGCGCGCGCGCGCACACACAAAGGCATTAAAATAAAACGAAGGCAGCGAGAGCATAGGACACCTTCACAGAGTTTAAAATAGAACAGCGGAGAGCCTAGTTATCTGCATGATCCATGCTCCCGACGCTTTGAGGCACACGGAAAAATAAACAGCAGCCGGGAAAACAACTTTGGAAAAAATATTTTTTAAAGAGATACCAATATTTGATGTGAGGCCTGGAAGGGGGGCAGCTCCCCCTGAAAAGCAGGGACAGCGCCCGAGGCGGGGCCGGGGAATGAACGCGGGGGCCGCTTGGGCCGTGGTTCTTGTTTTACCCTAGATTTTTATTTTTTTTTAATTTTATATTTTTTTGTAAATATTTTATTTATTCATGAGATAGAGAGAGAGAGAGAGGCAGAGACCCAGGCAGAGGGAGAAGCAGGCCCCGACGCGGGACTCGAACCCGGGTCCCCGGGGTCACGCCCCGGCAGAAGGCGGCGCTAAACCGCTGCACCACCCCGGCTGCCCACATCATAAATCTTTAAAAATTCATTTTATCTTTCCCTGAAGCTTGTCAAGAACTGGGGGGAGGGGAGCCGATTTTGCCTTCAGCATCTCCTCTCGCCCAAAGGTGTCAGTTGCGACCAGAGGCCAGGAGAGAAGAGGAGGGGGAGGCCCCGCAGGTCCTCAGATGCTTCTGGAAGCCTCTGGAAAGAGCCCAGCCTGGACGCCCGGGCCCCACCCCCACCTTCCCGGGCCCCGAAGACCTGAGGCCTCTCCAGCCTGATGCCCACCCACCCCTGCATCCCTGGCCCGACAGCCCATTCCTTGGGGAGCACGCACTGGGGGCTCTGGTGCCTGCCGGTGAGGTCGACTGGACCCTCTGTCTGTCTGTCTGTCTGTCCAGGGTAGTGACAGGCAGCTCAGCTCCAGATCTGAGATTGTCTCCTCCCGGCCCCACTGTCACCTCCTTAGTCTCTGAGTAATCAGTTTCTCCTGATCCCAATAAACGTCTTTTGACCTAAAGACTTCTTTCTTGGGCTGACTGGTTTCCAGCTTCCCATCCAGGCGAGCCCGGGCTGCTGACCCCCGGAGGCCTCGGTGTCCCGCAGGGCACCGACCGTGACCTTGAGGAGCAGTCCAAACACCCAGAGGCTCCCCTCGTCCGCAGGGGAGGGGGCCGAACCTGCTCAAGGTGCTGTGATTAGTGGGAGAATTTACCTTTCTTCTTGTTGCCAACAATGAACCCCCTAGGGAGTAGCCTCCTAAAGAACTCAGTATCATTAGGATAAGCAGGGAATTAAAATATAGAAATACAGAATATTCATAGAATATTGAAATATAGAATTGCTCTGTTTGGAGAAGACTTCTTTTGGCAGGTTGGGGTTTTGAAATGTGCACGCACGTACGAATCATTAGACTTTGGAGTGAATGTTATCGAGGGTACAAAGGTCAATGTAGGCAGGGAGGTGGTGAGGCGGTTATGTGTTTTGACTTGCGATGTTTTATATTTTTTTACAAGGGGTTTCTACATTTATTCGATAAAATGCACATTCTCATAACGTTTATGAATTCTCCACATTGTTGTACATTTTAATTCTCAAAGACACACACGCACGCACACACACATGTATGCGTTTGTGACCAGACCCAATTTTTAATTTATTTTCTGGACGAATATGGGTAAATGTCAAGCCATTTCTGTGTTTGTTTTCAAAACGACCAGTTTAGTTTGTTGCAATAAAAAGTAGAATGGAGACATCTGAACAGCAGACTTCTTGCTTAAAATCCCTCCTTGTTCAAATAACAATAACTCTATCTTAACTGTGTGTGTGTGTGTGTGTGTGTATAACTGTCACATACGTATATACGCGTACACGTTTTTAAGCTTCTGCAATTTATAATCCGGAGTATTTTGCCCTCTCTCTGAGGACTTGTCACTATTTTATTTAAAGGTAAAGTTCTTTATTGAGATGATTTGTGTGTGTGTGTGTGTGTGTGTGTGTGTGGGTGTGTGGTGGTGGTAACTAAGTTAGGAATTGGGGACATTTTGACTTTAAATGATTTAAATGATTCTCTGTTTTTCTATCAAAGATGTAGAGGATACATTTAGGATCTGATTTCTTTGGTGAAGGCTGCCCAAGCTTCCATGTCCTATCTACCTCAGGGTCAGGAGGTGGTTTATACCCATTACCCCCAAGAGCTATTTTAAGATGATTACTCTCATGTAAAAAAGACAAAACAAAACAAACACAGACTCTGTTCTCTTCAAATGTACACAATCGGCAGCATCACTCTCTACCCTGTGTTTTCCACGATCATCCATTATCATTCTGGCACCCGACTCCCGGGGCACCTCTCTATTCCAAGTCTTGCCACGAGGGGGGCGGGTGACTGAAATTTCCACTTGGCCTCGGTTTCTTCAATGTCTTCTATCCAATGACTTCTTTCATTCTTCTGTTTTGATCATCCACTCCGTTGGGCCTTGGAGGGGGCATCACGTTGAAATAGTTGACTTACACGTCCTACTTTTTGAGCCTGACCTCCTATCTTTCTAGTCACGCTAGCAAATACCTGCACTCCATATTTCCTTTTACCTCCCCTTGAAATTTTCAACTTTTTCTCCCTCTACCTCCTGTTTTGACTTTCATCCAAAGTTCATTTGAGTTCCATAAACCATCAGTTAAGGGACTTTCTTTGCTGATATTCTATATTCCTTTGTTTCTTTGTCCTTTGGAAGCCTGTCTTCACTTCATTTTCTCAGCTGTTCCCTTTGCCTAAAAGACATCCAACCTGACCACAGTCCCTGGCTGGCACATTCTTAGGGAGAGAACAAGTCACCTTCAATCTATGGCTGAGACATTACTTCTCCAGAGATGCCTCCTCTTAACCCCCTTTATTGTAGGAGCCTATTAGCTTCATCTCATCAATCCTTCATCACCTTTCTTGCCCCAGGACCACTGCTCACTTTGGTAGCCACATGTTCTTTGTCTTATCTTCTCTAGGGTTGTGTCTAAGCACCCCAGCAGATGGATCTGCACAACCCCTGCACCTGCCACCGCATAGGTCTAGTTTATAGTAGCTCCTGAAGAAATATGTTTCAATGAAGGATATAGGACTTTGAGCATCTAATAAAATGATTTTAATGTTTATCAGGAAAATCTTAACTCCTCTGACTCCTTCCCATCTACATCACTACCTACTATCTACACCAATACTTTCTGGTATTGTCTTTCTGGTTTTAATGAAATCATACTTAGTATTTTCTCAGTGCTTATTAAATGCTTATTGTCATTGTGACAAGTGCTCTAGCTATAACTTCGCATAACCATCCCAATAATCTCTTGAGATAGGCCCACGTTTTTCCCCATCTTAGAGATGAAGGATCTGGATGATTAAGTAACCTGCCCAAGATCAAGGACTAACATGAAATACTGAAGACAGGAACCAAAATTGTTCAAACTACAAGCCCATGATTATATTAATGGGACTTCCAAAAGTATGCTGGAGCTCTGATGAAAATAATGTTTTTTAAAAAAAAATTTTAAAGAATTTTTTTAAATGGAATCTTTTTCATCTCTAGCAAAGATGGACTAACTAAACTACACAGTATTTGTATTCAGCCCTGGGTCATCTTTAAGATCTTGGACTCTGGTGTTGTGTACTGGCTTCCTCTTCTCAGACCAACTCTTGTCAGCCTTCTATTTAAGTCATATAGACTATCAAGACTAATAAGGTTTTGCCACATGGGAGTGACAATTTCTAGCAGGCTGCATCTAAGGATGTTTCTATATTCATCAATCTCTTCTTCAGGCCACAAAAATACCTTGATTTTTCACCTTTGTTTACAGAAAGTTGAATCCGTGTCTTTGGATTTGGTTAATGGAATGTGGGTTAAAGGGAATGCTGCTTTCAGGTTCAGTCTCTCAAATCCCTCTATTTTGTTTTCTATTGCTTTATCAACATTACTCCAAAACTTAGTGGTTTTAAAAAAAAAACTTATATTATCTCACATTCTTTGTGGGTACAGAATCTGGAAGTGGCTTACATGGATGGTTCTTGCTCAAGGTATCTCATGAGGTCGCAGTCAAGACGTCAGCAGGACTGCGGTCATCTGAAGGCTTGACTGGGGCTGGAGGATCCAGCTCCAAGATAAGCCATGCATATCACTGTGGGAAGGAATCTTCACTTCCTCACTGGTTGTTGATAGGAAAACATGGCCCATTATCCATGACCCTCTCCATAAAACTGCTTGAGTATCCTCAGACAGAGCTGGCTGCATAATTTGTGGGGCTCAGTGTAACATAAAAATGTGGGGCTCTTTGTTAAAAAATTATTAGTAATTGTAATACGGTAACTACCGACGAGTAAACCAAGGGTAGAGTCCTAGATGCAGGGCTTATGAGATTGCACAAGTCACACACTCATATAGCCAGCCTTGTTCTTCACAACCTACCAACTAGATTTTGTGCATATCACTACATAAATAGGTAATCAGGACCAGCATTCACAATTACACAATTATACTTGTTGTTCAAAATATTGAAATACTTTCATTTTGGTTGATAAATAACCATTGCTCAAGCCTTTTGGTGAACGATTCTTGTACGCACCAGCCAGTGAGCTAGACAAAGATCCCATAATCACCAGAAGTAGCCCTCTGCCTAAGATAGAGCAGCCTCCACCTTTGTCAGGGGAAATTGCCAAGTATTCAGTGCCATTTGGCCCCCTGAGATGGGTCTTCCCACTACAGGTAGATATTTCCCAGAAATGTCCTCATACAGTCTCTTGTTGCATCCTCCAAAATATTGCCTACCATTGGCTAAACACTTTTAATCTAACTTCTTCATCGAACCACTAGCATTTTAATCAATTTCTGCTGCAAAAAAGACACTTAAAAAAAAACACAAAACACGACATGCTGACTTACCAATGGACAGTCTACGTGATATAAACCTATTATTAACTTTTATTTTTCAGATTGGTTTGAATTATCATGGTAATCTATCTTTGTTGCTTACAGGAATTTTTAGCCTATGACATGGAATTCATACAATTTTTATATTGAATAATTTTAATTGTATAGGGCCCACTCTACCATCACACCACACTCCTCTTCCTCATTCTTTCATTCCCAACTTCGACAAAGAGTCAATGAATACTTACCACATACAAAGAGCTCTGGTAGGTGTCGTGGATGGTAAAGTATATCGGCCATACATTATGTCCTTTAGGTCAAATTGTTTGCCCATCATTTCCAAGATGACTCACATGGATTACTAGGTACTCTGAGAGTTATAGAACCTATACAGCCCAAATATACTTTTGCAAAGAACCTCAGCTCTGCTGAAAATAGGTTTCTCTTTCTTGTATGTTTAGAGATTGCCTTAACCCTTTCAACTTTCCTATTTATAAGGAACTGAATAACAGAAGTTTTATAAATTATTTTTATATACACCACTGTGTTCTTATTTTGTCTATCTTCATACTTTCTCCAACAAAAAAAAAAACATATCTTTTGAAAATGTTCATTAATTGAATAAATTATTTGCTTATTATGATGTATTAGGTATTGCAACTTGCTGTTATGTGATAAGCCCTGTTATTATTAAGGTATAACTGAACCTCTAGTTACCAAGAGGGTAACTCATCATTTTTAAACAAAAAATTGTAGCATATAAAACTTATTCAATGAGTATATTATTAAGGCTTAAAGTGAAAGCTGTAATTTATAGAGGCACAGTTAGCCGTAAGCAAGGTTTTAAAGAAGACATAGCTTCTTTCTTCTACCATGCAATACTAATTTTGAAAAGGAGATAAAGATGTGAGAGAAGAAAGAGAACGAGAGCAGGCACACACCATATTTTGATATCAGGCAAAGCAGACTTAGGAATAGGAACTTCATAGGGATAAAAATTGATATCATGTACTTAAAAAGTGGTCAATTTATCTAGATGACAAAGCAAACTAAATGAGTATGCACTTACTATCAGAGCTTCGCAACACAAAAGCGTTTGGAAAAATTCTACATCCGTTCATGATAAACAGTCCCAGAAAACTAAGAATGGAATGAAATTTCCTCAATGT
This sequence comes from Canis aureus, assembly GCF_053574225.1. NCBI lineage: Eukaryota > Metazoa > Chordata > Mammalia > Carnivora > Canidae > Canis > Canis aureus. The sequence continues at coordinate 19,369,504 of NC_135645.1, forward strand.
GATAAAGACCAATCTATAGGTGACATCATTCTTAATCATGAAGGACTGAGTTCCCATTGCCTTAAGATTTGGAACAAGAAAAGGATGTATGTCCTTTTTCACCATTGCTCTTTAAAAAAATTAAAATTAAGTACATGTATTTGAAAGAAAATCTGGCTTTATTTGAGGAGGGTCTGATTGCCAAAAAGCCACCAAAACTAATAAATGGGTTTTAAAAGGTAGCGAAATACAAAGCAAATATGCAAAAGCCCACTTTATATTTATATACTGACAACAAACAAGTAGAAAATAAATTTTAAGATAGCATTTGTCATATTATCAATAAACATGAAGTGCTTGGTAACCAATGTTACAAAATATACGCAGAACTAAAAACTACAAGATATTGCTAATAGAAATTGAGGAGTTAAAGAAATAGTATTTATTATACAACATTTACTATTAACATGGGTTGAAAGACTCTGTATTGCTAAGATAGCTACTTTTTACCAAATTGATTTGTGGATTTAGCACAATCCAGATCAAATTCTCAGCAGTATGTGTGTGTGTGTGTCTGTGTGTGTGTGTGTGTGTGTGTGTCGCAGAAATGGAAAAGCTGAGTCTAAAATTTACGTGGAATTGCAAAGGACTTAAAATAGTCCAAACAATGCAAAGTAAAACAAAGTTGGCATGCTCACACCACCTGATTATAAGACTTAATACAAAGTGATCGTAATCAAGAAAGTGTGGTAATGACGTCAGGAGAGACACAGATTACTCTAACAGAACAGAGAGCCGATAAACAGACCACACATATGTGGTCAGCTGATGTCTTACAACAGTACCAAGGTAATTACACAGAGTCAGAGACCCTTTTAAACATGGTGTGGGACATTCATATGCAAACAAAAGCCAAACCAAACAAGTGTAGAACTTCTACACAACAATACGAATATGGCTAAGTGAAAGGAGGCACACACAGAAGGGTACACACTGCATGATTCCATTTATGCAACATTGCAGAGAAGGCAAAATGGAAATCCGATCGGTGCTCTCTAGGAACGAACACTGAAGGCAGAGGACTTACTACAAAGAGGCATAAGGTATTTTTTAGAGATATAATTTTATATCTTCTTCTGACTAGATAAATACAAAAACAAACAGACAAATTCAACCTTTAGTTACTGCTTGTTTCACTAGCTATGTCTTGGCATGAAGAATATCTGAGATACACTGTACCACTTTGAACCGAGTCCAGTCCTTGTAATATTAATCTACTTTACTCATGTCTAGATCATCACTCTAGAAACGTGATTTCTATCAACACTTACGAGATAGGACCCAACTCATTAGTTCTATTTTTTTTTTTTCATTTGATAAGTCTTAAGCTCTTATTTGTACTAGGTACTTTTTAAGTACTTGGGGTAACAGTGATCAACACAGAAAGATAAGATGTCCACCCTGGAGCCCATTTTTTATTAGAAGGGACAGACAGTATCAATAAGACAAATGCTATGCACAATTCAGTGGGTGGTAGTACGTATTAGAGGAAAAGTGAAGGGAAACAAGAGGAGCGAGAGTTTACGGGATGTTGCATTTTTCTATAGGGTGTTAGCGAAGGCTCCAACCAAGAAGGTGACAGTTGAGTCAAAGACCCCAAGGAAGTGACAGGGACTTGGTTACGTAAGTATCTGAAAGAAAAGCGTCTCAGGGAGAGTGCAAACCTCTGAGGAAAAAGAGACTCGGGTGTTAGAGGAAGAGGGACAGGACTGTTTGACTGGATCCAACAGGGTCCCCGGTGAGAGTGCTCACCGAGGGCCAGAGCAAGCTGCTGGGAGGCTTTGTTTTTTGCTCTGAACACATGGGAAGCCCATGGAGTTGTTTGAACAAAGGAGAGGAGTATCACTATCTGACTTTCATTTTAAGGGGATCACTCTGCCACTCTGTTGACCATATATGGGAAGGGAACAAGGGCAAAAGTAGAGAGAATGATTGGGAGGCCATTGCAATAATCCTGGAAAAGAATGATGATGTCTTGGACAAAGGTAGTAGTGGCACTGAATGGGGTTAGATTCTGGATGTATTTTGGTGGTATGGATGACAGGTTTTACAGTCAAAGGTAGGATGTGAGAGAGAATGGGATCTGAGAAAGGAGTGAAAATGATTCCAGCAATTTGGACCTGAGCAAGAGGGGACCAGAGAAGCCTGTTTGGCAGGTGGGATGTGTGGGGTAGGACACAGAAGACCAGAAGCCCGGTTTCAGGCACGTTAAGTTTGAGATGGCTGTGAGACATCAGGTGGAGATGGTGGTCAGGAACCGAATATTTAAATCTGCAGTTCAAGGAAGAGGTCTGGGCAGGATTGAGGTTTGAGAGTCCTTGGCGTATGGACAGTATTTAAAGCTGTGGGACCGCGGGAGAATGAGAGAAGTGTGAGGGTTGCAGTAGGGGTAGATAAGAGCAGCTGCCCAACGACTGTGTCCTGAGACACACCAGTAGTAAGACACAGGGGAGATGAGAAAGATCCGTAAAGAAAACGGAGTAAGCAGACAGACAAAGGAAAACCAAGGAGAGTGTGGTGTTTTGGTAAAAGAACTAAAGTTTGCAAAGTCTACAGTTTTATAAATGAAAGTGGATCTAAAGTTTATTCCTACAGTAATGTCACTCTCATTATTTACATCCTCATAAGCCTTTGCTTTTCAATAGGAAAGAAAATGATAGAACTTCAGCTGGCAGGCCAGAAATTGGGCAGAAGCAGCCTGTCTTGCCCACACCACTGTCTAGACCAGGCGATCACTACTGGTTAAGTGGTTAATGTGACGATGAAAACAAAACAAAAGAAACACGCAACCAAGATACAGTGTCCATTTCTGGCTACACTTCCCCTTAGTCCACACCATATTCTAGTCCTTTACAAACATTGGAGGGAATCTGAAAATCTGAATATGTCCATGCAATAAATCACACGAATGACCAATCTGTTCCCTATGCTGAATTAGGAAAAACGCTGAGAATCTCAAATACAAATCACTGGAGGTAACTCACTGTCCTCTTCTATTTTATTTTTTGGTATCATTTCTCATAACTTGTCAACATGTGTTCTTAGAATATTTCTTAGTGTAGCAGTAATATTAGTAATAAGCTCTGTGCTTTATTGGGTTTTTCCAATGGCAGAGGGCAAAAAGTCTATAGGTTGGATTCTATGGCTCCATAATGAAAGCTCCGCCCCTGCGCATTTCATAGCCAGGGCTTCTCTCCGGTGCCTGGCTCCTCACTCAGGCCAGTGTTAATCCACATGTTAATCTACAACTGATGGATCTGGGATGCCTGGGTGGCTCAGCAGTTGGGCACCTGCCTTCGGCCCAGGGTATGATCCTGGGGACCTGGGATCGAGTCCCACATCAGGCTCTCGGCATGGAGCCTGCTTCTCCCTCTGCCTGCATCTCTGCCTCTCAATCTCTCTGTGTCTCTCATGAATAAATAAATAAATCTTAAAAAAAAATCTACAACCGATGGGTAACTGATGATATGCAGTTTTGCATCATTTGACATGTTGCTATAAACCACAAGAGCCGCAGGAACTTGCTTCTCCCAGTTACACTTTAGCTTAGCTATTGTGCATTTTTTTCACACTATACTCCTGAACGTGTTACTTACTATAATTAGCTGATGCTAATTATGAGAAAGGCGAGTGTGACAGCAGTAATCCTGGGAGGGGAGGAAAGCAGTTGCCCCAGAGCACCGTTGCTTCAGCATGTGCAGGCCGGGCGACCGGGTTGGTGCTCAACTGGCTCACATTCCCACGTGAGCAACACAGCACAATCTTTGGTTTGGTTTCTAGCTGCTGTATATATATATTAAAAAAAAAAAAAAGAGGTGTCACCTGCAATGCTTCTTTGCTCTCCAGCCTCAAGTTTAACCCAAGCAGATCATTTTCACTTTAGTACACACTTCTAGAAACACACGTATGATTCGTTAAAGCATCTCTGCTTCTTGGTGTCCCTGCATCACATCCGTGGCCCATACTGCTTGTGATTCCGTCTCTGTGATTTTGCTCACACTCATACGTGTGCCCATGTGTAGGATCGTGCCTTTCAGCCTCTGTTCAGTTGAACTGAATTGTTTAATAATGAGCATTGCTCTAGGGATAGCTGACTGGTTAGGGTCGAGGACTTTAATGACCCCCTTTAGTGGGACTTGGGAGTAGCGCCATTCAGGAGCTGGCAGCGACGGCTGATGGCACAGAGTCGGAGGCGATGGGTACCTGGGCGGTGCTGCCAGACTTGATTATCCACTTCTGACCTTGCAGGTGCAGAGTCTTCGAAAACTTCAGCGGGACTAGGGTTCCAGGTAACACAGAGAAATGCCAATACCCGATTAACCAGGGTTAGGACCCAACTCTGCAGGCTACTGATTTTACTTTTTGTTTTGTTTTGTTTTGTTTTTAAGATTATATTTATTTAATCATGGGAGACACAGAAAGAGAGAGAGACAGAGACACAGGCAGAGGGAGAAGTAGGCTCCATACAGGGAGCCTGATGTGGGACTCGATCCAGGGACTCCAGGATCAGGCCCTGGGCCAAAGGCAGGCGCTAACCTGCTGAGCCACCCAGGGATCCCTACTCCTTTTATTTTTAACCAATCGGTGCATTTGAGAACAACGTGCTTCCTCAGTGGCAGGGTTAGTGCAGAGTTCAGGTTCAGAGTTCAGGAAGAGAGGGAGCTGAAACATGAGTTCCAGGCATAGGAGGGTCTCAGACCTTAATCTTCTGCAGTACTTGTCGAAACGAAAAAATTTGTGATAGTTCATGAAAAGCAGTTAATAATCTGTGTGTGTGGCCAAAGGATGCGGTCATGTGGAGTTTGTCATTCGTAACTCAGCTTTGATGATGTGCTAGCCTTTGCGTCAGGAAGTCTTATCAGAGCAGTGGAAGGAATCTGCAGGCGAGGAGTATGCCTCTCAGAGGTCCAGGCTCAGATAGGGTAACTGAGATTTGTCCCCTGTGATCCTGTGTCAGTGCCCTGGGGACGACCAGGGAGTTCCGACATAGGCCATTCATTCATTCGAACAAACCATGAGCACTTTTCACGCACATGTGTCCTAGGTCAGTCACTGTCCTGGGTGGTAGGGGGAGAGACAAGAAACTGGTGATGACGATTTGGTGGTCAGGCCTTGGCTGGGGTCTCCCCGGGCAATGAGGGAACAGGGGAAGAGGCATCTAAAGGGAACTGGCCACTTAGGGGTAGGGCAGCAAGACGGATTTCGTGCCATGGACTGCTTTGGCCATCTGGCGACTTGACAAATCTGCAGGCCCCTCCATAGGAGAAAATATTTCGATCTCTATAACAAAATGTATGGGAACTTGAGGGAATCAAGAATATTAGAACACAGTTGTCAAAATATTTTTAAAAACCCCGTTGTGCTGCTTTATTAAAGCATTAAATAAAAGATCCAGCAACAGACATAACAACCACTATTATTTTGAAGTGGTAATGTGCATAAATAATATTTTGAGATGTAGGTGGCAACTGTAAGAGGATATAAAAACATCTGTGATTTCTTTGATGGGAAAGTTATAGGTACTGCTGACGTGACAACGGTTGTGGGCAATATTCATAATTGAAGGAATGTGAAATTTCGGTTAGATTTTGATGAAGATAGAGAAGCAACTTTTTGCTCATCCAAGTTCATAAAGTTCCAGAGTTCTCTCTGTTCAGTGATGCCTTGGGGGACCATGGGCCCCATACGAAGACCTTGGCACCAAAGCTTGGTGCTAGTGCAATTTGGGCAGTGAAAGGAGAAAGTGCGTTCTAAACAGAGGCCCCAGATCTCTATAGAGTGGCTCATGATTCCATAGCCTTCTAAAGGACCTGGACTTCTTGCTCCCATTCTCTTCACTTCTGGTGGTCTTGTTTCCTCGCACGGACAGGTTTGCTTTGTAAGACTGAGAGAAACAATCCCCATTAGCTTCTTTATGTGTTATCACAACTGATAAAAATATGTTTATTTTAAATATTCCTTGTTCTTCTTATTGAAATACTATTTCTATTTGGAAATTTTGCCTGTAGCAAACCTAGGGGTTAGGAGTATTTATCAGATGAACCAGGACAAATTTTATGCGTCTTTCCCTGTGATGATTAATTTCATTTTTGGTTATCTAGTTCTGTATTTTTGAATTTCTCTGTTGTTTTTCTTTTTTAAGAAAAAATTCCTGAAGTAATCTATGCTTGTTTAAAGAACATTATTTATACATGATATGAAACATGAAGTGTAGTATGAAATCAACCATATGACCAAAATGAAAATTCTTTACTATGCTCCCACTCCATTGAGGAGCTGATGTTTGTTAGCCACTTCTGTGTATGTTCTTTCAGAAATGAGATATAATTTGTTTTGCATGAAATTGATAATCTTAACATATATACATATAGAAATATAGTTTGACAATCTATATTTTATTTTATTTATTTATTTATTTATTTATTTATTTATTTATTTATTTATTCATGAGAGACACAGAGAGAGAGGCAGAGACCTAGGCAGAGGGAGAAGCAGATCCCCGCAGGGAGCCCAATGTGAGACTCAATCCCAGGACCCCAGGATCATGGCCTGAGCCAAAGGCAGATGCTCAACCAATGAGCCACCCAGGTGCCCGGAAAAGGATTTTCAAGTATTATGTGGATATAGGCGTGTGGCATTCGGTGGGGGGAAATAGTGATAAAATAGTTTGGAAAACAAGTGGTTAATTTTCAGGAAGATGAAACAGGCTGATGAGGAGGAAGCAGCTACCTCTCTAAATCAGTCACTGCCCTGAAATTTTGCACAGCAAACATCATAGGAGGAAGAATAGTTGTCAGTGGTTAGGTCAGATTTTTATGCCTCGTTAGCCACACTATTTCATTGTCTGAGTGTCTTCCTGATTTCCTTTCCTTTCCTTTTTTTTTTCCTTTTCGTTCTTTCCTTCCCTCCCTTTCACCCTCACTCCATCCATCCTTCCTCCCTCCTTTCACTCCCTCCTTTTACTTCCTTCCTCCCTCTTTCTTTTTTCTCTCTTTCTTTCTTTCCTTCTTCTTCACATGTTGTAGTTGCTCTGCATCAGTGAAAAAGTAGCTTGAAAACAGACACACACACACATGCCTTTCCTCTACTTAAATTTAGTGATACCTCTCTTACCGACATCCTTCAGTGAGCTGTGAAGGTTAATGAATGGCTCTACTTAATTACAGTCCAATTTTTATTTCTTTATTTATTTTATTTTAAGGGTTTTTTTTAATTATCATTATTTTCAGTAATCTCTATTCCCAACGTGGGGTTTGAACTTACAACCCCAAGATCGTGAATCACATGCCTACTGACTGAGACAGCCAGGTGCTCCTCAACTTTTATTTCAAGTGAAGCTAAAAAGGTTATCTCAGGATGCAAGAAAGGATATTTTCAAGAATAGCTGGATGACCACAGTAAGGTTTTAAAAAAAGGGGCATGAGAAATGTTTAAGGCTTATATTGGGCTCCCATGCTTCTGGAATTTAAACCACAAATCACTTAGTAGGTGGCACTTAGTCCAAGTGATCATTGGGGGTGTTGAAAACATTCTCTAGTCAAAAAGCCACCAACAGAGTATTTTTGTAGATCCCATTGACAGCTCCTAGGCTTGGCAGTCACAGGAAACTTATCTGTTTTTCTTATCACTAAGTGATTACAACATACATTCTTTGGAAGGTAGAGAATGACCTTCTATTGTGGTAGATATAGTTGTCTGCTGTGGCTTTTTTTAACCTATTGTTGCATTGATTTAGATTTGCCCCCAAATTACTTATATTGAAAAAAAAGCTACATTTGGATTTAACCAGTTATCTACTTAGCAGTTTAATATGCAAGTGCATGTTGGAAGAAAAAAAAAAGAACTTTAAAATATAGGGTGAAAATTATGAAATTAAATACAAGGAAAGTATAAAAAAGTTCCAGCTTGAGTTTAGCATGAGTTTCGTACTCAATAATTCTTGAATTTTGTATTCTGCTAAGTGTTGCAGGAATTGGCGTAGATGGCTTGGAGCTTTTGCTTTACTCCTGTGTTCCTGTGTTACGCACATGGTCACCATTTTCCTTGGTTCACCTGTCTGATAACAATACACTGCAATGGTCTTTCCCCTTTTTGTCAATACTGCCTGCACCATGCCTGGCACTTCTTACTTAAAGAAATGTGAAGATAAAATAAGTTCATGAAGTGCAATGATTTTCCTTTGTGATTTCTACACTTAAAGAGGCCAAAATGACCATGTCTGAGGAAGAATCATTAACTACTCTTAATGTATGTTATGAATCATGGTGTATGAGGATGATGGGTGTCTTAGCTAGGAAACCAGTCCTTCAAGTTTACTTCCAAGCACTGTGAACTATTTCTTCAAAATGCCCTTACTTTTGTTTTTGTGTTTTGTTTTGTTTGTTTGTTTTTTTAAGATTTTATTTATTTACTCATGAGAGAGGCAGAGACACGGGCAGAGGGAGAAGCAAGATCCCATGCAGGGAACCTGATGTGGGACTCGATCCCCGGACTCCAGGATCACGCCCTGAGCGGAAGGCAGATGCTCAAACGCTGAGCCACTCAGGTGCCCCCAAATGCCCTTATTTTTAGGTTAGTAATATCTGCTAAAAAACAAAGATGGTCTTAATAAATATGAAAAATGTTTTTAAATTGAAGAGTCTATGTCATTTGCATTTTATGACCAGAAAGCAATGACACCCTAGTGCCATCAGAGAGTGTCTAAGATGTAATCTTGTGATCGATAGTTGAATAATGTAGAAAAGGAATAGTATCATACTTGCTCTAGTTCTCTTCTATCTTGCTCCATCTCATCTCCCTCTTCCCCTCGTGCTATCATCTCTAAAGACAAAGGTAATCACAACTGTGGGAACAAAATAATGTGTTAACAACTAGCAATAGAATAAAATAAAATAAAAATAATGGAATTTAGACTCCAGCACCAGGCTAGACTCTTTTGCCGTATGATCTTAGGCAATCTATGTCATCTCTCTTCACTTTACCAACCTCATTTGTAAAATGGAAATACTAAGCAATTCTCTTCTGATTATTTATGAGATTGTTGTGAGACTCCAACAGTGGGATATTTTAAGGGCTCAATGAAATGGAAATCACTAAATAAATATTGGTTTAAAATGGTTTCACAAATTACATTAATTCCTTTGGTAAGAGATTTTTAAAAACAAATAAATATTATCAGGGATGCCAGATTCCTGTTGTATATGAGAACCATGGTGGGAATGTTTGAGAAACTCTTTCAGAAACAGGGTGCAATCATTCTAAGTTTCTAAGTTACTCCTGCAAAATGATTCCTATGGAGGAAAAACTCAAATGAACAAAACTGTGTTTAAAAAATGTAGCATGCTAGAAAATGCTATATTTATCTTATTATGGAATTCAAAGTAAAAAAAAAAACCTCTTAAACTCAGGTATGGTGTTTGAATTACATAGACTGAATATTAAAATTTAGTTTCTGGGATGCCTTTGCTTTTGGCTCAGGTTTGAGAACTCAGGGTGGTGAGATGGAGCCCCATGTGCGGCTGGCTCCACACTGAGCATGGAGTCTGCTTAAGACTCTTCCTCTGCTCACCTCCCCCTCTAAAATAAGTAAATAAATCTGTAAAGAAATTAAGAAAATTAAAATGAGTCTCTGAGTCCTTTAAAAATGTGTGTATAATTTTTTTTGTATAAAATTTTTCTGAAATATCAACAGTTAAATTTATCAAAAATCCAAGAATGTAGGTTGGAAGGACAATGGAGCAGAAACATTGGAGATGTTCTCAAATGTGAGACACATGTTAAAATGATGGCAAGAGAATTCAAGCTTAGAAGGAAAAAAAAAATGAAAGTAATAATAATGCCAAGCACTAATACTAGCTCTTACTTTTAGCCAAGCTCTAGGTGCTTGACACATATTAATTAATGCATGTTTCCCTCTCACACCTACAAGGTAGATATTATTATTATCACCTCCCTAACGGATGAAGAAACTGAGATATTAAGGTGCTAAGTGAGTTGTCTGGTGTCACATAGGTAATGAGTAATAGAGCTGGCATTCAAACTCAGGCAGCTTGGCCCCAAAGCCCGTTTGCCATACGACCCCATTGAGAAAAGGCAGGACATTTGTACCCATCCACACCCCAGCACTAGCTTTTGATCATCTACTTGAATCTTTTTCAGCTTGACAGGCAATAAATGCTATTTAATTGTTGCATTTATTCATATTTCCCTTATTACCAGGGAGTCTTAATACATTTTGAATATTCATTATCCTTTTATATTGTATCCTTTGTGGGTAGCCTAATCACATTTCCACATGTTTTTATACTGAGGCATTTACCTATTCCTTTTTTGGTCTAAGAGCCTTGTCTACAGGAGAAACAGTTGTCCTTTTCCATATGGATTGCAAGCGTTCCCCACTTTTTGTTGATCTACATTTTAGGGTATTTTTTTCTGTAGAAAGTTTTAAGTTGGTATGTACCTATGTGTATCAGTCTTTTCCTTTCTGGTTTCTGGCTTTCATGTCATGCTTAGAATGACTTTCCCCATCCCAACACTGTATCATTGTATCACTTTTAACAGTTGTTGTTACTTTTATGAGTTTATTTTGTAATGATTTACATGTCTGGTGCACTTAGAAGTTTTGCTAGTGTAAGGAAAGAAAAAAAGATCATTTCCTAGAAATAGCTTCCCATACAACTAGTCCTTGACCCCAAACCATTTACTAAATAATCCTTCTTTTCTACCACCAATTTCAAAAGTTACTCTTATCATGACTACAATCCCACGTATATTTAGGTATTTTTGTTTAGGCTTACTGTGATTTCCAATGATCTCTACCAATTCTTTGGCCAGAACTAAATTGTTTTAATCATTGCAACCGAGTAATGGTTTTATCTTCACTTGCATTCCATGGCATTGCACGCTCCCTCTTCTCTCTCCACTCTGGCTTTTGCTTTGTTGTCTTGGCTATAAGCTAGTTACACTTATCCTGCTTACTTCTTAAATCCTGACGTTGCTCAGAATTCAGTCCACCACTTTCTTTTCCATCTTCACATTCTCTATTGGCACTTGTGACTATTCCCAAAGCCTCAAAACCATCAAAAATGCACTGACAACTCCAAAATGCGAGTCTCTGGCTCAAAATTCTTTACTAAACATTAGCCAAACTCTCCATGTGTCTATCTGCACAGTTATGCCACAAAATGTCAAATATTCATAATTTCCTTCATGTCCTTCATCCCACACTCTCTTCTTCTGGAATCTCCTCTGATGACTCACAACCAGCACCACTATGCACCCTTCAGGCCAACCCAGAACTCCAGGATTAACCTTGATCATCAACTTCCTTCTTCCTCATTTGCTGTTTATATGTTGATTAAGTTTGCCTGTGCCAATAACTATTAGTTCCTCTTTTTATCTCTTGCTAATGTCCCAATCTTTAATTTTAAACTCTGTTTTGGCCAACCATCATTATCCACAGACCACTTCAGTAGCTCTGACCCTTTAGAAAAAATCTTCACACTGTTACCAAATCAGATTTTCCTGCAAATTTGATGTTTTCACTTCATCTACGTAAAGTCCTCACTTTTCATTTCATCTACATCTTAAAATCCTCACATAGGATCTACATAAAATCTGTATTAAGAGTCCAACATTTTTTTTTTTTTTTTTTGAGAGAGTCCAACTTTTAAGCAGCTTTTAGAGGATCCTTCATGGCCTGGCCCTCACATACCTCATCTCTTGCCAATGGTCACCTCCTCCTAATACTCTGAAAATACCCAACTTCTTTATGTTCTTCAGACACATCCTGTTCTCTTTTCTCAGGCCTTTGTAGCAGCTTCTCTCTCTTTTTGGAGCATCCCTGCTCTCCTTTTGGTTACTTGCTGCTTTCCACCCATCTGACCCCAGCTGAGACCTGGCTTCTTCCAGGAAGCCTTCCTCAAACCTTCCAATGTGCATCTGGTACCAGCAGATGAACACCATGATGCCATGACATTATGTGCTGCTTTGAACACACTGTTTTGAAAATGCCAGACTAATTATTCTGTATAGTGAACCAAATTGTAAAACAGATAAAAGGCGGAATTTTCCCTGAAATTATTCACTACTATATCCCTTGCACTCAGGAGAGTGCCTGGACATTCAGAGTGCTCTCTAAATATGTGCGGAATAAAGAAACAGAAGAGGAAGGGAAGGGTCAGGGAAGGAAGAATAGAAAATTTGTTTATTTACACAATGTCTTTCTGTTTCTCTCACACACACATCATAAAAACACAGGCACGCTTCTACACATTCTTACAAATAGTCTGCACAAATTCCATACACAACATGTTGAAAGCAAATGCTGCAAAAATTAGTCATTCCTTATGGGATTGTAGGCAATTTTTATTTTCTTCTTTAAGTGCTTCTATATTATCTGATACAAAAAAAAAAAGAGAAAAATCTATAATTAGAACAAGTTTTTCAAATCACATTTACAATTATCTTGATTTACAATTATCTTGATTATGACTCGTGAAGTGCATTAGCATCCTTGAATAAAAATATTTTGGTTTGTGTAGTATTTGCTTCCTGGGGTTGCTATAACAAAGTACCACAAACTGGGTGATGTAAAACAACAGAAATTTATTCTCTTATGATTTTGGAATCTGGAAGTCCAAAATCAAGATGTCACAGGGCCATGCTCCCTCTGACTGTGGATGGTCCTCCCTCCACATCGCCTGGCTTCTGGTGGTGGCTGGTGGCCTGTGACTTTTGCAACTGCATCACTCCAACCTCTGCCTCCATTGTCACATGGTACTCTCCTCCTCGTGTGTCTCTCTTGCCACTTCATATAAGAACACTTGTCTTTGGGATTATGGCCCATCCCAATCCAGAATGACCTCATTTTAATTTAACTAATCATCTCTGCAATGACCATGATTGCACGTAAGGTCACATTCTAAAGTACTGGGAGTTAGGGCTTCAACATATTTTCTGGTTGGGGGAGCCAATACACCTTATAATGCATGTTACGCACGCTAATATTTTGGTCTACTATCATATCTGTAACGACAAATAATGAGTTTATCTGGGTTCTACTTTTAAATTCCTAACAAAACACATTGACATATTATGACATAAATGTAATTATTTAGCAGTCTTCACTATGTAAAGTAGTATGTTCTTCCCATTATCATTTTTTTTTCTATTCTGCTACTGAGGAAAGGGTATTTCTTCCTTTTTCCATTTGTTGTATTTGTACGAAATAGGATCAAGTTGGTTGCTAGTGGGAGATCTGACTGCAGTGGAATCAACATAAAAGGCTATATTTTCCTCACATTACAAGAAATCCTGAGGTAGGCAATTAATAGTATTGGTTCAGCTTCTCCAGCATGGCTTGTGATTTGGGGCAGGGGGGCCTTTGACTCAGCATCTTAAAATATATACTGCACATCATGATTTTATTCCAGGCAAAATGAAAGAGTCAGGCATGGGGGAAGAAAAGGCAGCTCTGCTTGCTCCTCTTTTAGAGCGTATTTTCCTCCAGCCTCACCCAATAATTTCTGTAGCATCTTATTGGCCAGAATGGTGACACCTGACCACCACTTTCCGCAAGGGAAGTTGATAAATGAAGTTTTGTACACACTGCCGACCTCAACAGAATCAGGAGTCTTCCTAAGGAAGACTGCAGAAAGACATATTGGTAAGCAGCTCCTGTTCTCGCCCTCACTCCCTCCACAAAATTGTTAATGGAGGATAGGAGGCTGGAAGAAGCACTTGTGTCTCTCCTTCCTCAATTTAACCCATCAAACACAGAAATGGACTCAGTTAATCCCAGTAGCAGGTTATATGATAGTTTGAGGACCAGAATCATCTAATTAGGTCAGGTCTTTTTTTCTTTTTTCTTTTTTTCTTTTTTTTCTTTTTTTTTTTTTTTTAGGTCTATTTTTCTAAACAGAGATTAAATATGTGACAAGAAGACTGAAGCACCGAAACAAGACCTCGAAGTGTAGTCTACACAAATGACTCTCAAACACCGATCCACTCTCTGGTCTTAGGTTTGGCAACATTTTTATAGCCTATGGGAAAATAAGAGTAATAAGAGTAATCTGGTGAGTTTATCATTAGGTTAAATTGGCTCAATTTAAAGAGCTGTCCATTCTGAAATTGTGTCCTTGCCCTTTTACGGGGTCACTAAATGTTCCTTCTTACAAAAAACGTTGGTGATAGTAAATGGCAACTTTTTTGTTTTGCTCTGTGTTAATGTTCTTAAGCAGGAAAAAAGAGTTCTATGTTTGATCCCTTTTTTATTTTTTATTTTCTGCTTCCTGGAATCCAGAAATCTGAGAACCTTAGGCAACTACTCATCTCTGCATATATTTGGTACATATTTTGTATACATGTCTGTAAGTACTTATATTTTCATATTCATGTTACCCTTTGTCTTTAAATGAAAAATGTTAAATGCATAACATTGACTTTCTTGGCTTTCATCTTTGCCTTGCGTTGGCTTTGATACCTTCTAAAGAGTGTGAGGTTTAGGAAATGATATAGTGAAGGTGAAAATACATGGAGCGACTGGTTCTGACACAAGACGAAGCACTTTCTGTATATCACATTTCTTCCTTATTGCCCCTCATGGGGTGCATACAAGTATTATTGCCCCACAGATAAGAGATCTGATATTCACAGAGCTTGATTGACTTGCCAATGTTCCACAGAGGGTAAAGGGAAAGTCAGGATTCAAATTAAGTTCTGTCTCCTTCAACAGACTTTAAATCTATTGAGAGAAAACATGTTACTCTTTTAACTCCTAGGGGTGAAGTTATGCCTTTATTCAGTATAACCTTGATTTGTTATTCCAGAAAAACTCTCCCTCTGCTCAGTATGAGAATATTTTCCTTGTAGGGGTAGTCTTCAGAGGCCAATCTGTTTCTTCTTTCTTTTTCTTAACTGCTTGTTCATAAAGACTACAATGAACATATTACTAATATTTAATGTTGAGTTGTGGTTGTCTCTTCTTAAGGAAAATATAGAAGTATATTAGCTTCGCTGAAGTTTTTAGGACCTGAACAGACATATTTAGATTCTTCGATGCTCAAACAGTCCAAATAACTGAGAGAATACAGATGTCTGATAAGAAAAGGAACAAATGCTGGGTTCACTTTGACAACGGCAGCACAGAGGACTGAAAATTTGAACAGCGAGAGGCTTCATGACCCATCTAAAAAAGGAAGTTGCTACTTCCAAACTCGTTCTATGAGACCAGCATTACTTTGATCTGAAAACCAAAGACCTCGCCAAAATGGAGAATTACAGACCAATATCCCTGATGAACATGGATGCAAAAATTCTCACCAAGATACTAGCCAAAAGGATCCAAAGGTACATTGGAAGAGGATATTCGCCAAGACCATAGCCTATGCAGATTATTAAAATGGAACACAAGACTATTTTTTCCAGATTCTTAGATTTTCAAGAGAAACTTTAAACATTAAATTTCATCTACAAGATCCCTATTTTAAAAGGCCAGCTAATAGGGGAAATTTAATATTTGGTGATTCGTTTTTGTTCTGAGAGAGAGGCAGAGAGAGAAGGAGAGGGACAATTTCATGCAGGCTCCATGCTGAGCTCGGAGCCCCCATGAAGGGCTCGATCTCATGACCCTGAGATCACAACCTGAGTCAAAATCAAGGCTCGGATGCTTAACCTACTGAGCCACCCAAGCTCCCCTGAAATTTAAAATACCTGACAGGTCAACACTGGATAGAACAAACACAAGTCTTAGGGGAGACTCGATCCATCAGCTAGTAGCTTGTAATGTCTGATTCAGGGTTTTGCCACATGCATTTGTAGCCAATGTGATGTTGGACACAAAATGTTTAACCAGAAGTGTTCTAAACTGTTCCTTCAAAGGAAAGGAACGGCTGTGCAAGTGTTAAGTTTCAGTTTGACTGAAAACAAGGAAAGACTCTTTTCCACCATTCTCAGACTTAAAAAGGATTTAATAATCATGGTAAAAATATCACTTTAGAATTATTAGGGCCCTGCGGCAGGAGAAAAGCATTGAGAGCCCACTAGAATATGTAGGCCAGTAGGAAGTGCTGCTCACAGAAGAGGACTCCCATGTGACAAAGACGGCCTGCTTCCTTAGCAAATTGGCAGAGGCTCACCAACAATTTCTTATTGAGGGGTTAGAGGGCATGGGATCAGAGCGCACACTGTAGGTGCTTTAGACTTCACTCCGACTTTCACATCAAATACACACACACACACACACACACACACACACTAAGCCCCCCAGTACTTGCACTTCAGATGCTATTAATTTCTGTGAATGCATTTGGTTTTTGACATCTATGAAATCTCTGCTCGTTTAAGGGAAAATTGTAGAGGACACAAACTTTGTTCTTTTTCATTTTTCTCTTTGATAAAAAGTTAGTTATGTGAGAATCAGTGCATCCATAATAAAAATGGAGTGGTTTGAAAAAACAGAAATAAAGACAGAATCAGTTCACTGTGTTCAGTGTTTCCTCTAATAAATTCTTCATGACTCTCCTTTTAATGATGGTTAGCCCGAAACCGACCCTGAAACAGGATCTGGCTACCGCAGATACGTTTACTAGAAATCCCAGAGGCGTCAGAGGAGGCTGTGCTTGGTGGGGAAGGCAGGAAACATCTGTGAGACAGGAGAACTGTGCAGCTGTGGTCAGGTGGCCCTGCCAACTTTCCCTGTTGTCTCACTTATCCCAGTCTGAGGGAGATTCTTCAACACCAACCACAGCAAAGGGGTGGAATAGAAGGGTGCCTCCCCTCCCTGGCCTGTCGCCAGCCCCAACAGCTCTGCCATGTTTACAGTCAGCCTCCACCGGATATTCCCTGTCCAGTGTGATTAGCTATTAGATGTCATAAGCATTTTGCTACCAGTCTCTAAATCCCTTTGGAAATAGGATCCCTGTCACCTTGGTATTCTCCACATGGAGATTTTTCTGGTTGTATTTCAGAAGATGGGATTTTGTATGAAGTGAACAACTAGATTTCCCTGATCTCTTAGCCTCTTAGTTTTGGATAATTTTTCCCTCCTTTTTTGGCTACCTACTCTTAGAGTCCCAGTATTCCCATAAGTTTTCACCTTCCTCCTCCCCCATCAGAAAAGTATCCTTGGTGAAAGACCTGACAAACTCATGCACACTTGGGAATAAAGTACTATTCTCTTGAAGTGTCCCTCTGGCTCTCTTCTCATGAGATTTTGCATCTTAGCTAGTCCAAGAAAACAAAACCAAAGCAGGAGATTTCCATCTATAGCTTTTAGGTAGCCGTGTATACATGGAAAGTATAATTGGTCAATTGGTTTGTGCAACACCAGTCAACCAATGCAAATTCAATCTACACGTCACTAGAATATAAATATTTCCAATCTGAGAAAGCTTTGGGCGCCTTGGGTTACAGGACATGTTTATCTGTTTGCCCCCAAACACTTTTCTGCTTTGCCCATCCTTCTTTCTTCCCTTCCTTTCTTCCTTCCTCCATTCCTCTAGCATCTGTTGAGCTCTGCAATGTTCTAACCACCGCACTGATGCTGAGAGTGTAGGGACAAATACAGTGTGGGTCCTGCTCTTCAGCAGCTGACAGCCTTCAGGAGGGTGCCGAAAAGTAAGCAAATAAAAGGAAACTAATAAGAAGAGGGTTGCAATAGAAATATGAAGAGAAAAGCTCCAAGGAGAAGGTAGATAGTTGTGCTTGGGAGATGTAGCAAGAGTCTATAAAGAAGGTACTATTAGGTGAAGCTCTTGAAGGATGACTAGAATTTGCTATTGAGAAAGCAGGGGAATAGCATTTCACATAAGAGGCGAAGCGTGCACAGAGGAATATCAGCTTCAGTAACAAAGGTAATGTGGGGGGAAATCATGTAACCTAAATTTGGTATGTGGGTAGGAGCCTCGTTGGAAAATTAAAGTTAGATCATGTACTTAACCTTGTCAGCAATAACCCTCCCCCTCCAGTGTGACAATTGCAAATAACCCATTTTCTCAGCCTTTCTTTCTCTCCTGGGACGGGTGGACTGGTCTCCTGGTTTTCTGCCCATGTCACTGGTGGGTCTTCCCTGGTCCTCTGTTGGACTTCTAAATATTAGAGTGGCCAAGGCTCAAACCTTTGACCCTGGTCCCCTGCCACTTTCTGTGCCCTGCGACGAGAGGTTCCTTAGTGAAGTTTGCAAGAGCTCCCACAACAGTCAAACTTCTGAGTTTCAATTCCCAACTTCTTAAAAGCTGGGTGAGCTTTCTCCTGTTCCGTCATCTGTAAAATACAGAGAGGAATAGGACCTATCTCAGAGGGTTGTTGGAGTCTTAAATAATTTAGGATATGTGTGCAGAAAAGATGCAACAGAGCAGGTCTGACTGCTGCTAATCTTTAGGAAGGCCTGCTGACAAGGCTGGGCCTGAGCTGGCATCTCTAAGGACTTGGATTTGGGGAGGGCTCCCACCCACCTAAGGTAATAGTGGCTCACTGTACCTAAGCTGTTTATGAAGCATATGGTTTATGCTGAATACCTGCCTTCCTTCTGGGAGTCTGGAACTTTGGCACATGCCAGGCAGTGGCTGCCTATGTGATTAGCCCTCAGTAAAAACCCTGAGCACGGAGTCTCTGCTGACCTTCCCTGGTTGGCAATATTTCACATGTGTAACCACAGCTCACGGCTGGGGAATGAAGCACGTTCTGTGTGACTCCAGTGGATGAGGACTCTGTGCCTGGTTTCCCTCGGACTTCACCCCATGTGCTTTTTCCTTTTGCTGATTTTGCTTTCTATCCTCTGGATATAATAAATCATAGCTGTGATTATGACCCTGCTGAGTCCTTGCAGCGTATCATTGAACCCAGGGTGGCCTTGGGGGACTTCCCAACAGAGCATGTGAAATGTGTTTAGGGGAGTGTTAGGCAAACAGTAAACATTTAATAAACACTAGCGATTTTTATATATACTCTCTTTCCCAAGGTGAGCCCCACCTCGCTCTATGTAGCACCTTTGTGCTGATGATTACCAAGTATCTATCAGTGGATTAACCCTTTCCCTAGCTCAGGATTCCTGGATCAAAAATTTCCTGTGTAGTGTCTCCATTTGAGTTTCTGACGTACACTTCAGATTGAACATGGGCAAAAGAGACTCTGGGTTTCTGTTCCCCAGTCTTTCCCAAGACAGTTAAAAATCACCACCATTCACCCCATTTCTTGGAATCTCCAGTGTTTTCCCCCTTTCCCTCGCTCAGCCTCCACACCTAATCCGTGATTAAGACTTGATTATATTTCCTTCCAACAATACATACCTTGGGCTTTAAACACTGTTTATCAAATCTCGGCTTTCTCTTTCTGACGGGTGGCAGGAACACCCTCGCAGTCCCTCTGCCTCTGTTCTTACCCTGCAGCCAACCCTCTGAGAGCAGCCAGTGCTATCTCTTTAAATTAAAAGCAGAGTGGATCTCTCTGCTTCTTAAAACCCTTCGATGTCTTTCCATGTTAACTGAAATATGATTCAAACTTCATGCCATGACCTAGAAGAGTCTGTACCATCTGGAGCCTGTTCTCAAGTGCAGTGCTTCTCTTGGCTCGCTGAGACCTCCTGTCTCTCCCTCCAACATGCCAAGCTGACGTCACTGAGCAGCTCTGCTGGGGGGGAAGCTCACTGTCTGGAGCACATTACTCCAGATTTCCTCTTGGTTGCCCCCTCTCAGAAGTTAGATCACAGTCAAACCACCCTATTTCAGGGGACCACCACCCACTCACTTTCTAGCCAGTGACTGTTTTAATCAACTAACACTATCACGTTTTTGCTTTATTGATTTCTTATTTTTAAAATGGTTACCAAAGTCATTAAAATCAGTCTCTGATCTCCCCCTTCTGTCCTTGTCCTATTCCCCAGAAGCAAACAGCAGGAATTGTTTCTGCTTTTCTTTGTTTTCACAGTTAGCTTTTTAACTCTGAATGATAAATATTTAACATTCATTTAACATCTTTAGTCATACCTGTTCATTTTCCACTTTGAAAGATAGGGCTTTAGTTACTTGTACCACTCTTCATTTCCCCTTATCACCTAACTCACCCAGTTGATCATGGTATTATCATTTACTTCTTCCACTGTTCGCATTTGAACTTTGAATAATATACAAAATTTTCAATCCTCTCTCCCACTGACAACGTCTCATGAGGTCCCCCCATGAGAAAGGATATTTCTATCCCTGCCCTTCTCTCCACATCTACGAACCACCTCCCAAGTTCTGCTATCTGAACGCTTTCAGGTTACCAGGATTCAAAACATTAGTATTCTATTCTGAAGCCATATTTCATTTTTTCTTGTTGACGTATTTGTGTTTAAAAAAAAAAAAAAACAGGTATGGTGGAAGAAAAAAGCTTGAGATTTTTCTTTCCTCTTTTCTTATCAAAATATGCTTTCAAAAAAGTATTTGATTACTCATTGAGACTAAAATGACAGTGACTGATTAAATCTATTATAAGCACGAGGAACAAGGATATATTGGCTGAATTTCAGGCTCAAATCATACTTTAGGTTTTCAATCACGTATCTAAAGTTCCTGTAATCAGACTGTTCTCAAGTTAAGACTTTTTTTTTTTAACCTGAAAGTTTGTATAGTGCATACATTTTGTATTATCTACTACTTCCAGCAGGGCTTGAGGCAGAACCATATAATCAAAAATATTTCTTCAATAAAATGTATGAATAATCATACTAAGTGGTATAAACAAAGACTGTCAATAGTTTCACATCAGTTCTGTCTAGATTTTCCTACCAATTTTTTTTTCTGTTTTCAGAATATTTCAGATGTTGAAAATGTAGATCCAGGACTGCAGAATAGAAATGATGGTGTATCACTCTGTGAAACCTGCATTCAGTTTGGCTTCTACTTGTCTTTGCTCTTAGTTTTGCACCTTGCACTTTCACACAAAACCATTGCAAGCCAGTTAGTTTGGTAGGATCAAGTCATTCATATGAAGAGTAATATTGTTACGTCCACCAACATTGCTTGAATGTATTTATATTACAATAATAGAACTACAATAGGTTAAACTGGTGGGTTGTTAGCCTGGTGAGTTGATTGAAATCTCAGCAAATTTCTTTAGGTTGAAATATAGAGACATTACCTTTACCTGCATTTTCACATTCAATGTTTCCAGTTGAATTTGGACAGATAGGAAACATTTTGGAATATTAGGCCACTCCTTTTTTACATTTCTGTAACAATGTAAGCAGCATATATTATGGCTAAGCACTCAGGCTCTAGAGTCAGAAATTACTTATTTAATTTCATTTCCACTTCTTGGGTAGACTTTGGGAAAAATTACTCAAATTCTTAAGACTCAATTCTCTTACCTACAAAAACAGTGATGATATTAACTTTACCTTATGGGTTCCTAGAAGATAAAATTGAGACAAGGTTTAAAAAGTATTTAGCATGGTCTCTAAAAGGAGCTACATTTTATTATCACTGTTAAGACCATCCTCTTAGGCTATTTGATCTATGTGTTTCCATGTAAAAGCAAGCCAACAGCATAGATATTTATGATACCATCATAAATATATTTATGTATAGACTTGCCTACATTCGATCCAAAATATTAAGGTATTTTGGTTTCCTAATATCTCTTAGCCAATCAAATCAGAATTTGGGTTCTAGTGAGAATAAATATAATTGTGAGGAAGCATCTGAACTCTAACAGATAAATGATGTAAGTATAGGATACATATATCAGCTAGCTTTTGCTGCGTAACAAACCAACCACAAATTTAGTGGCTTAAGAGAAAAGATCACTTAGCTCATATTCTCTGCACCAGTAGTTTGAGCTCTGCTCAGCCTCATGGTTCTTCTGGTCTTGGCTGGGCTCCCGCCTGTCACTGCAGTTGACCACATACTGGCTGGTCTATAATGGCTTCAGGTGGGACAGCTCATCTTTAGTCTACTTTGTCTCTCTACTACCCAGGCAGGCCTGGGTTTGTTGAAAATGAATAAAAATGTATCATGAGGGGGATCCCTGGGTGGCGCAGCGGTTTAGCGCCTGCCTTTGGCCCAGGGTGCGATCCTGGAGACCCGGGATCGAATCCCACGTCGGGCTCCTGGTGCATGGAGCCTGCTTCTCCCTCTGCCTATGTCTCTGCCTCTCTCTCTCTCTCTCTCTCTCTGTGACTATCGTAAATAAATTTTAAAAAATGTACCATGAGGCTTTGGCTCAGAACTGGCATCATGACATGCTACTGTCCAAAGCAAATCAAAGCTCCAATCCAGACTCAAGAGTAGGAAAAAAAACAAACAAACAAACAAAAAAAACTATACCTATTAATGGGATGTACTGTAAAGTTGCACTGCAAAGGATACAGATAGAGGGACAGGGAAGCTTTGAGATCATTTTTGTAATCAATATATCAGAGTGATTAAATATATTTTTTTTGCTAAAATCAGTGAACCTTGAATATTAACATCAGGAAAATAAAAACTATTCATGTGGAACAATAAGAAAACTCACAGGCCTCAATGGTAGGAAGAATAATGACTCAGCATTTTGAAGATATGAGACTAAAAATCTAGAATAAAAGAAAAATTAGAAATTAAAAATGACTGCATCTAATCTATACTTCCCTTATGTATTATTAAGAAGGAAGATTGAGCAAAGTCAAAATTGATCTAACCTGACTCAGCAGAAATGCAGTCCTCTGCATGCATATGGGTAAAATTTCCAAACAAAGAAAATCTCTTTTCAATTTAGTAGAATATAGAAAACCCAAATATTTTTACAAACACAATTCCTGTAAAGCTTACAGTTTTCCTAATTAGACAAATGCATCATAGAGAAGACATAAGAGGTTAACTAATATTTATTTTACATTTTGATAAACGTTAAATTAAAACATTTTAATCTCTTATTTGGAATTGGAAAATTTCTGAATGAGAGCACAGCCAACCTAGTGATTGCCTGAGAGTGAAATTAAAATTTAGCAAAAGAAAGTATCCTTCTTTATTGTTGATTTAGCTGTATCTCTGAACCTAGTTTCCCTGTAAATAGCTTATTTTTGATACCAGACACGTTGGCATTTCCTAAATGAACAAGAAAGTCTGTCTCCAATAGGAGATTAATGTTTCTCAGAGATTCATAGGGGTGGATTCATTGGAGAAGAGGGTTTGCAAAGCTATTGAATATATTCCTGGTATATTTTCTGGTGTAGAGAAATCCAATCTAATGCTGAAAATTGAATAATGCTCACAACTCTAGACTTGATATGTATATTTAAGACAGTGCCAAGGTCCAGAAAATCCTTATACACTGGTTGCATTTCCTATTCTAACAGTTTTTGTCCTACTTTTTAGTAAGAAAGAGGGTTTGCTGTTTTAACCTTTCATGAACAAACTCCAGAAAGAATGCATAAAGCTAGTGTTAGATTAACATCTCCTCTTGCTAGGCACTTGCTGCTTCTAGTCCTTCCTGGTGACCCTTTAGGTGAACTCTTCTCAACTACATCCAGATTAGTTTTTTCAGAAAGGAAGGGAGGGAGGGGGAAAGAAAGAGAAAGAAAGAAAAAAAGAAAGAAAGAGAGAGAAGAGAGAAAGAGTGATTTATTATAAGGAATTGGCTCATGCAATTAAGGTGACTGGCAAGTCCAAAATCTGCAGAACCAACGTCCAGGTTTGATCTGAAAGCTAGAAGCTGTTCCAAATCCCGGGAGAGCCGATGTACCAGTTAGCAGGCTTTCAGGCAGAGAATTCTGTCTAGGGGGACAGCCAGTATTTTGTTTTATTCGGGTTTTCAGCTCACTGGAGGGGGCCCACACACATCAGGGAAGGCAAACTGCTTTACTCAGTCTATCAATTTAAATGTACGTCTCATCCAAAATCACCCTCGCAGGAACACCAAGAATCATGTTTGACCAAATATCTGGGCAACCTATGGCCCAGTCAGGTTGACACATAAAACCAACCAGCACAGAGACCTTTCATTTAGGGACTTTCTTTCTGTTTTCTGATATTTCAAACAGCTCATGTGACTGGTGAAATCAAACAGACAAGACCACTGTGTTTGCTGGAACTCTTCCCATCACAGTGATGTGCATTTTAGCAGATGTCTTCTGAAATCAGAAACCTTATATTCCTTACCTATCCCATGGGAGTAATTAAATTGTAGACAAGACGGGGGAGAGAGCCTCAACATCAACAATCAGGCAGGCCGCACGGTGGTTACCCTCAATGTTCAAGCTGTAGAGAGAAAGCCGGGTTTGGCTGTGCACCTCGCTTCTTCTTTGTCAAGTCTTCTGTGATGGTTTCATGTAAAACAAAACCTCAGCAGAGTAGTTTATACTCTGTGCTTTAAGACACCAAATGTTTCCATTAACTGTTTTTTCTGTGTATTGTACATGATAAAACTCTCAACAGTTCTCTTGGCACCCCTGCAGGAGGCAGTATAACTCAAAGATGAGGGGTTGATGCGCTGGAATTAGAATCTCTGGCTCTGCCCTCACTAGTAGTGTGAATCTAGGAAAGGTGCAGCACGTCTGTGCCTCGGTTTCCTTGACTGTGAAGAGAGTCAAGCTGAGTGACTTCAGGCTTCCCATGAAACTCTGAGTTTCAGTTGCCCCAAGAAAATAAATAATGATGATAATAAAAATACCACCTAACTTAGTTCTGAAGATTAAATAGAATCTTATGTGTATGTATAGAGAGAGTCCTAGAATAGTGCATTATAGACCATTACGACCATGAATTGTTACTGATTCTGATTATAATTATGATTAAGACCAGTGACTTCCAATAATACTGTCACATGGCTACCTATTTAAAGGTCTTCTTAGAACCACTCAAGGGTCCTTTCAAACTGTGACATGTCCTTTATAATTCACGCTTCTAATGCTCTAACATCTCATCGCTACAATAAGTCACCGTGTTGGGTGGGAGTATGTCACAGCTTTCATTAATATTGGGCTACAAAATGAGATCTCATAAATCTAACAAATTATATTTTTTAAATGTGGTAGGTCACAGAAAGTTTAAGTCTTCAGATTTCTTGTACAACCTATTGCCCTCTGAGCAATACTCTATTGCACTTGGCCCATGCTAGGCAGTTTGCCTGGAATGTTCCTCGTCCTCTCGCCTGCCCCTGTCACTGCCTGGTTTTCACCTGACTCCTACTTGGTCCCCAGATCTCAACTTGCTGCTACCTCTCTGATACCTTCCCTAATGCTTCTCTTAACTCTTTGGTGCAAGGGTTCAGTCCTTAAACTCCCAGAGAACCTTGCACTTCCCTTTAATAGCAGTTACACACTGCATTGTAATTACTGTTTTCTTTTTCTGTCTTCCCCTCTAGAGCATAAGCTCATGAAGATAGAAACGCTGACTGTGATGTTAACTGCACCATTGCTAATATTGAGCTCCTGGAATGTAAAAGATACTTGAAGTATACATACTTCATGAATGAAATATATATTTCCTCAAAACACATCATTAAAAGTATGGGAAGAGAAGCCGTAATTGTGAGGAGAATAAATGTTTTTGAAGTAATACTCTAGGAGACCATGAGAAAACTATACCTTTAGGGAGCAAACATTTAAAAAAATAACATGTTAATTTAACAATCAAAATGAAGAGAATTTTATATTTTATCATTTGTTACAGGAGTTCCACATGTTGAGACCTTCTCTAAATAGCTCAGTTTCACGGTCATCCTTTTGCCTTGCCACAAATTCAATTGTGGCTCATTTTGACTTCCAGATGTGTTTTTGTACAATACACAATTCTTTTCTGTTTGAAATTTATGAGAAGCATTTGAGCTTAAGTGTAATAACTTATATCAGCGTCAAGTATCCCATGGCATGTTACCCAAATTGTTCCTATGCTGAATCTAGAGTTTAGACCTCTGATTTGAAACCCCCCTACCGTTATTTGTTCATTAGTTAAGCTAGCCTCACATATTAGTCTAGGGCCCATTAGGAGATATACAGAAGCCACATTATAATTTGACAAGGTCAAGTTTAATATAACAATTATTTAACTACAGTAGGGGAATGATGTTAAAGAGGTAAAGAGAACTCTAGAGCCTGCTGTGGAGCTGGATGAGATTACAGAAGGAAGGACAATTTAGAAAGGTCTCCTCCCAATGGCTGGAGTTCAGACCTCATAGGAAAAGCTGTGGTCATAATTTACCGGATGGCAGGCAAGGTTGCTGGCTTGCCCAGACCAGAGGTGGTGTAAAGTGGCCAGGAAAGTAGGCAACTGCTCTCTGGGTGCAGGTGGGCAGATGCTGGTAGGCAGGGGTGGGGAAGGAGTCAGCTGTTAGGACCCCAATGGCTGGCAATGGCACGTGTCTGGCGTGCAAAGTGGCAGTGTGGGAGGGCTGTGGAAAATAGTTCTTCCAGCACAGGTGAGCTGAGGCTGATGGGCAGGGGCTCAGAGGGAGAGGGGGGTTGTGGCTGCCAGCAACGAGACTGTCCCTGGCAGTGGTCACTGGGCCCCAGCCTGGGCTGCACAGTTGCTGAGGGACTGACTATACCCACTGCACAGTTGGGGCAGAGTGACACTAGATGTGTACACATACGCACACACACCATTGTGCTGCAGGAGCAAGCGGAAGCAGAAAAGCAGGTTCCAGAACCCGAAGGAGGCCCCTTTGTCCTGTGACTGTTGACAAAGCTGAGCATGCTCCCCGTAAAGGAGAAATGCTCAGTGGGCAGGTGCTAGGGAGTGTCTCTGGAGCAGAGAGGAGGTGAACTGAGGACTGGCCTGGCCCTACCCCTGCAGCTACCCAGCTACCCTACCCTGTGCCCCCCCCCACCCCCATGCACACTTGTACTCCTGCAAAGCAGTGAGACAAGGCGAAATGATGCAACCAGAGCCAGCTGCAATGAGAAATAAATCCCACCTATTTCAGTGGTTTGTCAAAAATTAGCTTTATGTCTTCGTGCAGAGAAAGGAGGCTCTGCAGCACAGCTCTCCTCTCCTTCAAGATGTGCATCGGCGGCTCAGGCTGCTTTCTCCTGGAACTCCAGGACCTGCGTGGTGTTTATTTCTAATTGTGGAGACCTAAAGGAAGAAGTGGGGGGAGGAGAAACAGTCATTCTTAGCCTCTTCGCTGGAAATAACACCTCGCCACGTCCCTTCTTGTGATGTTCCATCTCAAGAACTTAACCACGTGAGCACACCAAGAAGCTTCGAGGCAGGGAAAATGTAAGGAACATGTAGATATTGGTGAACTGCCAATGGTCTCTATCACCATTTCTCAAATACATAAACGTAAGTCATTTCTGATGCTTCATAAACGCACAAGAAATTGATCCAGTGAAATAAGGATTGAAAGCCCTAAGTCCATCAGCATAAGGGTATGTATAGTTCTGGTGTTTTCCCAACATTGCAAACTTTATCGTTTAACACAAGACAACAGTGTTGTTTTTTTAATTCTACTTGGAGGTTTTGGGTTCCCCTGAGCTGTTATTTATTGCAAACCATTTCCCAGGGGTGTGTCATTACATGGAGACTTAGTCGCTTGTCTCCAAGATAAAAGGAATGGGATTAGGCCTTTTCTGCTTAAATAAGATGACAGCAGGAAATGATTTGTGTAACTTGCAAAATTTTAAAAAGAATGAATGTTAAATCAGCAGTGTTTTCATGTTATGCACATTTCAAACCTTTCTAATAAAGCCATTTGCCAGCAGAGAGCTGCTAATAAGGACCAAATTAAAACAAAATACAGAAAGATGCTTATCTTTTTCTGAGTTTGCTGTACAGTTATCCCCAGAGTGAGTCTAACTACTGACATTTGCCCCACAGATTCATCAATTCAGACTTTACAAACAGAAGGCCGAGTTACTTCAATGGACTTTTGCTCAGTGGCAGAAATCTACAGATCCATGTTTTAACACGTCTAATGTACCTAAGTTACAGTGGGAGAGCATCTGCAGATATTTATCTAAAAAGTGTGGAAGTCAGCAAAACATATTTTATTCAAAGTCGATCTAGAAAAATAAGTAGGAATATATACACCAAATGGCAATACTACTTATAGGGCTGTTAAAATTAAGAGTGATTTTTTCCCCTTTCTTGTTTGCAATTTTCTGTATTTTCAAAATGCCGTACTTTTGTTACTTTCTGCATTTTACAACAAGTATTGCAAGTATTTTACAATAACAAGCTATTGCTTTATAACTGGAAAAAGATGATGAAAGCTTATGTTGGTATGGTTGGCATATGTATCCGTATGTTTTATGAATGCATCAAACATTAGAGGTCTAACTTATGTTAGGAGGATCATGCTATCCTACAAACTACCCGCTATAGGACCTTACTGAAATAAATGAAACTGCTTTTGGAGGATTTTAATAAAACAATTTAAAAAATGAAAAATTCACTAAAGAATGTGTTATATGAATACCAGATACTACCAAAAGTGTATATTCAGATTAGTTTGACTGCTATGTGTGTGGGAAGACATTTTAAAATATTGCATTATTCCACCCATAAACATGGAAACTCTCCCCACTTATTTCGGACATTTTTATTCTTCAGTAAAAATTTACAATGTTCTTTATAATTTTTCTTTTGCTAACTGTTTAGTTATTCCAAAAATTCCCATATTTTTAATGATCATTGTATATGGGATGTTTTTTTAAAAAAATATTATTTCATTTTGAAATTAGTTTGTCTCATAGGACAGACTGTTAATCACTTTTGTATTGGAACTTTTGCTGAATTCCTTATTATTTTCAATATTTATCTTTAAATTCTATTAGATTCTCCTTGTATGCAGGCATATATTTGAAGTATAATGGAAATTTGGTTTCTTTCATTCCAATTTCTATCTCTCTTATCTCTTCTTGCCACATTGTGTTAGTTAGCCCTTCAAGTGAAATGTAGAAAGGTACTGATTATGTTTTTTGTGGTCGCTTACTTTTGTGGGGGATGCTTATATAGTCTGATCAGTAACTGTAAGAATTTTATGGGGTCTTGGTTTATATTCTTTATCAGGTTAAAGAATTTGCCTTCTATTCTTGCTTTGCTGAAAGTTTAAAGCATGAGCAAATGTTGCATTTTATCTGATTCTTTCTCTGCATTTTTAATGTATTAACATGATTTTCCTATTTTAATCTAGGCAGCCTTGGGATGAAACTGGATTTGGCTGTGTTATGTTCTTTTTGAAATACATGGCTGGATGTGCTCTACCAATTATTTATGACATTCATTTCTATGTGAAATTGGCCTAAAATCATCCAGTCTCACATTATTCATCTAGTTTTGGTGTAAAGGTTATACTGACATAAAAGTTTTGCATCTTATCTCGGCTGCTCCTAAGTTATTTACTCTTTCAGGGTTTGGTAAACTCACTTATAAAATGATATGGAAATGCATTTATTTTGTTGGTATATCTTGACTACTGGTTTGTATTTATAACAGCTATTGTTTAATTGAGAAATCAGCAAACTGGGGCCTGGAAGCCAGATCTAGCCACTGCTTATTTTTGTAAGTAAAGTTTATTGGGCAAAGTCATACTTATGTATGTGTGTGTATATATATATATATATATATATATATATATATATATATATATATATTTTCATGTAGTCAAGTATTTATTTATGTATTTATGATTTTATTTATTTTACATATTGTCCATTGTGGCTTGCACACTGTAATGTGGAAGCTGAGTAACTAGGAAAGAAACCGTATGGCCTGCAAGGCTAAAATATTTGTTTAGGCCTTTATAGGAAAATTTTTCTAGTCTTTGACTTAATCAATTCTTGAATGATTTTCAAAATTAGTTCATTCTGTACAATTGTCCAGCTGATTGGAATTTCAAGTTCAGTAGCATAATGTTCATATTCTTTTTATGATATATTATGGATAGTGTCTCCCTGCTAATCCCTTGTATCATCTTAAGCATTTCATATGATATTTTTGCATGTTCTTTCACCTATGAATAGCTTAGAATTTGAAACTTTGGAAGTATCTAAGCTCTGGCAAGAGTACAAATTTCTTCCCATAAA
Organism: Canis aureus; assembly: GCF_053574225.1. Classification (NCBI taxonomy): domain Eukaryota; kingdom Metazoa; phylum Chordata; class Mammalia; order Carnivora; family Canidae; genus Canis; species Canis aureus. Next base: position 19,399,529 of record NC_135645.1, read on the forward strand.
AGATCAGTTATTTTGATGTTTTCTGTCGCTGTGATCAAAGCTAAGTGGTATAGTTTTAAAAAGGGTATGTAGACAGACCTGGACTTGAATTTCTAATCAGCCATTTAATTTGCAGCATGACCTTGAACACATTAACACTTCTGGGCCTTAGATTTCTTCTCTGTCTTATAAGAATCATAACAGTTAGCCACTGGACTGTTTTGACAATCACATGGGGTGTTTTACCTCTACATTGGCTCAGGAGAAATGTGAACCTGATTCATTAAGTCAATCCAAGTACAAAAGTAAGAATCTTCCCCTTCCTTGCTTTCCACCAACCTCTAAAAGTCCAGAAACCAATCCTCAATGGAAGGGAGGAACCTAGATGTGAAAGTTGTACCTCATCTATTCATATCATAGGAGTTCCTCACATTCCTTTGAGACCTAGGTGTTTGAAATCCAAAAGACAAGAGTAATCCTTTGTTATTTGTTTCTGTGATCTCACACATCATCCTTCCCATGAGTAGGGAACATCAAATGACTGACTCAATGAGAATGTGGCCAGAAGGCAGAAAGAATTACTGAGAACAGAAATCTCATCAACTCATATATCAAAAGCATCTTACCTCGTGAGGATTAAAAGAGTCAGTGGATGTAAAATGTTTGGCACAGTGCTTACTTACCACATAGCAAGTCCCAATGTAATGCCAATTTCCTACTTTACAAAATGATGTTTTGCAGAGTCTGTTCTAGTATCAAGACTTTTGATTGCATCCTGCCTAATGTCTTTGACCTCATACCTTCCATCTCCACTTAAGGGAGATGTTCCATGCCCAAGCCGCATGATTTTTAACTCAATTCTATGCCCAAGCCACATGATTTTTAACTCAATTCCATTTGCCAGCTCATCTTCAATTGTCAAGTCAAAGAAGATAAATAAATGCATTTATGCATGAGCAGGATGTGGTGAGGATAATATAGGCACTAATTATTCTTACTAGGTTAGGTGGAAGATGGTTCTGAATTTATTGTCTGTGATCATTCTGATCAGTGAAACCACAATTATTTGGAAAGTTCATTCAGTGTGGGAAGCTTGATTCTAGAAAATAATGGACTATGTAGATGACAAATTCAGAATTAGAAATATGGAAATTAATTAAAATTTGATAATCTTACAATTCTCGAAAGTAAATAAAGCAGTAAGATTTTTGGTTTTCCATGGGGTGTGCATTTATCAGTGTGATACGGTAAAAATTCTGTGGATGTGGTAAAAATTCTGACCGAATCATTGAAACTGAGAATTATGGTCTTTAACATTTGTGAAGTGTTATTTCTTGGAGGAGAGAGGGTGATTCGGATACTTAGGGTCTTGGTTTGCTGGTTACTTCTAACAAAACAGAAAGGAGGATTATATAATTTTACTGAACATCTGTAAAATGGGATAAGAGCATCAATCTCTTCATAGGTTTGCTCTGAGGATTAAATGGAATACTCCATTAAAGAACTTGGGCATAGCAGCTGGCAAGTTTACTTGAGGTGTTTAGACCAACTATCTTAAATGTGCTTATTTTTTAAAATTTTGATTTAGTTGCTGAGTATGTTTTTTTAAATGTATTTTATTCAAAGTCAATTAATTGACATATAGTGTATGATTGGTTTCAGAGGTAGAGTTCAGTGATATATCAGTTGTGTATAACACCCAGTGCTCATTACATCACGTGCCCTCCTTAATGTCCATCAACTGGTTACCCCCTCCCCACCTCCATTCCAGTGACCCTCAGCCCATTTTGACTTTAGATAAGAATTCTTTTGTCTCTTTGACTTTCACCTTCTTCACCTGCACCTTGAGGTTAACATGAACTCTCTTGTTTCGAAGATTCTGATGATGCGTATGTAAGCATCTGCCACATGATAGGTGCTCTCTGCTGCCCGCTGGCTTCTCACGGGACTCTCTAAATTGTGACACATTCCATAATGACTGCAGGGAATTTGAATAGAACATTCATTGTAGATTTCCCCCTAGCATCTGGGTTACTAGACCAAGTACATCCCTGGTTCGGCTGGGCTCTCTTAAAAAAATAAAATAAAATAAATGTATATTTATATTTATGTTATATTTATATATATAGTTTCCTATGGTTAAGTGTCTCTTTTGGTTTGTCTCCTTCTCTGATTTTGTCTTGTTTTCTTTTTCCGTCCCTTCTGCTATGCTCCATTGTTTTGTTTCTTAAATTCCAGATCTGAGTGAAATCATATGATAATTTTCTTTCTCTGATTGACTTATTTAACTTAGCATAATACCCTCCATCCACATCATTGCAAATGGCAAGATTTCTTTTTTTTATGACTGAGTAGTATTCCATTGCATACATACACCACATCTTTATCCATTCATCTCTCAATGGACATGTGGGCTCTTTCCAGGGTTTGGCTATCATGGACATTGCTGCTATAAACATGGGGGTGCAGGTGTTTAATGTGGTTATTGATATGGCTCTGTTCACATCCATCATCCTGCTGTTTGTTTTCCATCTGTCCCATCTACTGTTTGTCCCATTATTCTTTTTCTGCTTTATTTAAGCTTATTTAAGTTTTTGTAATTTCATTTTTCTCCTTTGTAGGCTCATAGCTATGACTTTCTCTATATTAGCAGTTGCTTTAGGGCATATAGTACGTATCATCAGTTTATCACTTTTCTTCAAGTGGCACCTTACTGCTTCATGTTTGGAATAAGAACCGTGCAGCAGTATACTTGCACGTGTCCTCTCTCAAGAGTCTGTTCAATCGCTGTCATCTCTTCCATATGTTATAAACTCTACTACATTGCATTTTTGTTTTTCACAGTCAGTTATCTTTTAAAATGGTTTAAATAAAAAGGGAAAATTCTAGGGGAATCCCTGGGTGGCTCAGCAGTTAAGCACCTGCCTTTGGCCCAGGGCGTGATCCTGGAGACACGGGATTAAGTCCCACGTCGGGCTTCCTGCATGGAGCCTGCTTCCCCTTCTGCCAGTGTCTCTGCTTCTCTCTCTCTCTCTCTCTCTCTCTCATGAATAAATAAATAAAATCCATTTTTAAAAAAAGGAAAAATTATTTATATTTGCTCATTTAATATACTCTTCATTCCTTTATGTAGATGAAGATTTTCATCTATTATTCCCCCGCAAGGGACTTCTTCCTTTAATATTTCTTGTTGTGCTCCTCTGCTTGTGATGAATACTCCCCATTCTTTTAGGTATGAAAATGCCTTTAGTTCTTCTTTAATTTGGAAAAATATTTTCACTCAATGTAGAAATCCAGGTTGACAAGTTTTACTTTCCATGCCTTAAACATGTTCTGTTGTTTTCTTGTTTATTTTGTTTCTGGTGAGAAACGTACAGTTATCTTTATGTTTTTTCCTCTATAAATAATGTTTCTTTTTCTCTAAGTGCTTTTAAGATTTTTCTATGATTTATTTTGAGAAATTGAACATGATATGCCTTGGTGTAATTTTCTTGATGTTTAACTTTTATTTGAAGTCTGTTGAGTTCTTTGGTCTGTGAGCTTGCAGTTTTCTTCAAATTTGGAAAATACACCTATTCTTTAAGTAATTTCTCTAATCCTCTTCTATCTCCGCTCCTCATAGACTCCAGTCACACACGTATTAGGGTGTTGTAGTTCCCTCAGCTCACGGTTGCTTTGTTCTTTTCTTTCGATTCCTTTTTCTTTCTGTTGCATTTTAGATAGTTGCTATGTCTTCTCGTACATTAATTTTTCCTTCTGCATTGTCTAATCTTCCATTAATTCTACTCATTGTATTTGTCATCTCAGTCACAGCAATTTTATTCTCTAAAGTTTTGATTTTGGTCTTTTTTTGGATCTTGTGTCTACTTAATTTTTTCAACATGTGCAAATCCATAGAAAGGATAACCCTTTCAATGTGCTTGTATTTAATTCTAGCATCTGTATCCATTCTAGGCTATTTAAATTGTTTGATTTTTCTCCTGATTGTGGGTTACATTTTCTTGCTTCTTGGCATGGCTGGTAACTTTTAACTTGATGCCAATTATTGTGACTTTTATCTTGTTGGGTGCTAAGTATTTTTGCATTTCCATCAGTATACTTCTTCTTTTTCTAGACCTTATTTTAGTTAAGTTACTTGCAAAGACTTTAACTATTTTTGGTCTTGCTTCTAAGATCTGTTAAGCAGGACCAAAGTCATACGTAGTAGAAGTCTGATCATCCTTTATTACTGAGTCAAGACTCTTCTTCTGAGTATTGTATCCAATGCCAATGAATTATACAGCTTTCCAGTCTGGCTGGTGGGAGCAGGCATTATTTCCAGCTCTCTGTGAATGCTGGGTACTGATTCATCAAAACTTTTTGGGTGATTCTTTCCTGAGCCACAGACCATTTCCTTACACACGAGCACTGATCAGACCTCTGCTGAACACTTAGGCTGGGGAGGCCTTCTACATGTCCCTGGAGTTCTCTGTGTACTTCTTCCTTCTCATGTCTCTGTTATGTGACTTAAGGCCCCCTTGGATGCCCGAGACTTTCAGCTCTTACTCCTCAGCTCATGCTGAATGCCAGGCTCTACCTTAGTTTCCTTCTCTCTCTCTCTCTCTTCTTTTTTTTTTTTTTTTTTTTTAGTTTCCTTCTTTATGCTGCTTCCTGGAAACTAAATACAGTAAGGTGAGACAATAGTAGGGCTAACTTATTTGTTGGTCATCGCTCAGGGATCACTGTCCTGTATTGCCTGATATCCTCTGTCTTGAGAACCATTGTTTCATAAATATTAAATATATATTTTTTATTGTTTCAGGTGGAGGGGTTACTAGATCTTAGCCAAAGTAAAAAAAAAAATTCTCATGTGGAATTTCTGATTTTTTTTATTTCTGATTTTTTAATGGCAATATTTCATAATGAAACTCAATTGTATCTATTTTCATTACTTTTACAACTTGCAGCATCAATTTTTTTTTCATTCTCAACTGAAATGAGATAGTTATATTCTGATGATATGAGAGAACAATCATTTCGCTATAGGTTTTGGAGAAATTCTATTTCTCTCTCTCTCTCTCTCTGCCTATGTATCATGGTAAAAGTTATAACTAACTTCAATACAAGGGTGTAGGTAAAGAAACACTGGCAATCAACAATTAAACACTGGGATAAGTTTATTAATTAATGCTAGAGGAATGACAAGAAAAAATTAAAAATAGCATTTAAAATATTTGTGGAGTCTATAAACATGACTTCATTCTCTTATCTTGCATTTTAGTTAAAGTAATAAAATTTGTTATAGGTCTTTCTTGCTTTTGTAAAAATATCCAGTGTAATCTAATGTAAAGAATATCAAATCAGGTATTTCATCTGGGCTCTTCTTTTAGTTTATTAAAACAATATTGATTTTACACTATTTTTAGTATTGTTTTTAATGCACAAAAGCATAAATAAAGACTGTTATAAATTGGTGTTGCAGGAATAAATGTAACTACTACTTATTGCCTGGTCATATTTCAGTGAGGAAAACAGGTGTTAATTTGTATTTGAGGAATATAGTCACCATTGACTATGACATGCAGTCTCTGCAGGATCTAAACACTAACTAAATAAAAAAGGTGTCATCAGTTTGATAGGAAGGACAGTCTGGTTGGAAACAGATGTCAGTGAGTGTGAAGCTTTGTTTATGCCTTACCCCAGCCCCCGAAAGTACAGTCTGACCCAAGAATAACTAAGATTATGATGCTGAAATACTCTTTGTTATAGATTTTACTGAGTACATAGCTCTTAATTTATAAAGGAGTGAAACACACACACGTTAACTCGTAGAGAGTCATTTTTCAGATTAGAAAACAACTTTTATTAAGCAACCATTTTAAATAATAATTTCTTCAATATTGACCTCAGAAAGCTAATTAAACATATGCATTTAAATACATGTAGTCACCATTCCAAATTCTATTTTTATGGTAAAATGCACTTCAATAAAAACCAGAATACTAGGATTTTAGCCTCCCTATGTCTATTTGAGTATTAAGGACCACTGCAGTTATAGGGTTAAGGGGAACATTCCATGGGAGATAGCCACTTTGGAGGAATTACTCACTCATTAAGTGGCTGGATATTCCAAAGTCACCTGTATTTGCAGAAGATAAAATCTCCGTATTAGTTACCTACTCTCAAAAAGTACCAAATTGAATAATAAAACAACAGAGGAATGCCGGTCAAGAAGCATTCCACTCCCCTGGTATCTTCTATTTTGTTAAGCAGGGTTTATTTTCTAAATTATTTTAATCTGAAAGATGGATTGGAAAAAGATCTTTGATTAGCTCATGAGAAATCATGGGAATTATTATTTTTATTATTATTAGCAGTGACTTGTAAATTCACATGAGGTTAGCTCAATATTTTGTTCTTTTTTCAAGGCATTGCATTATTTCAAATGGCTAATAAAACTTAACATTTGTTACATTTGTTACATTTGTTAGAGTTTTTAAGTCACTTTCACACACAGTGTCTCATTTGATCTTCAAAGTCCAATGGTTGAGAAATGGAAAAGTTGATTATCATATGTATTCTATTTAACTCATAAACAGCACAAAATACATCCACTGGAAATTCACTTAGCCACTAAGTGTTCAAAGTATTAGCTCTATGAAATCGCAGCAATCTCAGTTTATTTGGACACAGATGCCCGATTACTTAATATATTAAAATGCGCTGAGCCTTAAAGACCTGTCTCACTCTTTAGACCTTGTACAACATATTATTGTCTGTGTTTTATTTATCCTGCCGTATTTATTTAACAAAATGCATAGCAGTGAAACCTTTGAAGGCCTTCTTTGAAATACGAGTTTCACAAGTCCCAAATACAAAATAAGATTATGGATTATAATGACAATAATAGCTTCTGCTTCTTCCTCTCTCCCCCTTAACTGAAAACTTGCACTTTCAAAAGTTTTTCAGAATTGATCTACTAGTCTCCTTTCTTTCTTTCTTCTTCTTTTTTTTTTAAAGATTTTATTTATTTATTCATGAGAAACAGAGAGAGAGAGAGAGAGAGAGAGAGAGGCAGAGACACAGGCAGAGGGAGAAGCAGGCTCCACACAGGGAGCCCAACGTGGGACTCGATCCCAGGACTCCAGGATCACACCCTGGGCCAAAGGCAGATGTTCAACCACTGAGCCACCCAGCGATCCCAGTCTCCTTTCTTAGATATTTTTTGACATATTTTTCAGAACTCATTTTGCATTGCATTTGCTCCATTCTTTTCTACCCTTTTCCCTTTATGTTTGCATTTAATTTCAGTGGATATTATTTATTACCATTTCAGTATTCTTCAAAAAGGATTCATCACCTAGACACCTTTTTCTGTCTACAGCAAAAAAAAAAAAAGTTAACCTGAGCTCATGTCCTGACCTAAGCACTGAAAAAATCATTCTGGAATTAAAGCCATAGTTCTAGCTCTTTCATCGGATGTCAAGAGGGCACAAGTGTGCGTGTGTGTGTGTGTGTGTGTGTGTGTATTCTGAATAAATAAAATCAGTCTGCAGACAGACAAGCTTAAAGATATTAAATTTAAGCCTTCTAACTGATGGACAAGCTAAAGAGAAATGCTGTGGTGTTGTAAGCTCCTCTCTTTTGTATAAAAAAAGTCATCCGGCCAGGCAAGCCTCTTAGGCTAAAGTGTAATTAAAGTCAATGGAGGGAAAAGCATAGCATTTTTTTAAATGTAACTTAACACATGGCAGTGGGGGAACATTTGACTATTTGTACTTCTGAGGCTGAAGCGAAATGATTGGGATAATCTGTGGTTTCCACAGGCAAGCAGGAGATGGAGCTGCCCAGCCCTGGTTAAACTCTACCCCCATCTGCCAAAGCAAGGCCTGGTAATTACTCTACTGAGAACAGAGCAGGGTTGAGTCTGCTCGTGATGTGTTTTATTGTGATTTGCATTTTTCTGCATAGTAATTCATCGGCTTTAATAAAACATTGATTTACATGCTGTTACAAAGTGCATCATCTTTCAGGCTTTAAATTAAACATTTCAGCAGTGTGTGTGTGTGTTGCTGGGGGTGGGGCTGGGGTTTAGATTAGCTTGATTCTCTGCCCTGGGGGAAATGTCTTTTCTCCCCCATCTGGCCTCTTTAAATGCAAAGCCTTAGTTGAGCATTTTTTATTTGTGAGTAGTTTGTCACTCTCTAATTTCTGTTAAATTTCATAAGACCTGACACATTTGCATTTACAGGGCTGTTAGATAGTGTTTAGCACTTTTCATCTTCAAAGTGCTTTATAAATATTAACTAATCAAAGCTGCCGGCACACCCCTGAGGCAGAGAAGTATTGGATTGTCGTTGTTTTATCTTACTTGGTTTACCTTGTGGGGAGTTTGTGAGATTGTTGAATATATGTGTGTGTGTGTGTATACACATATTTTTTTTGGTTGTTTGTTTATTTTATTTATTTTATTTTTTACACATATTTTTTTAACCTAGTATTAGGTAACTTTTCCCCACTAACAGTAAAGAATTACACCGGTTTTGGAATCTGAACGTGAAGGCTTGTGATTCCTTACTTACCAGGTTTAGCTTTGAACGGTGATCTGAATTTCTGCACCTGTGCATTGCTTTCCCCCTTAGATTGTAAACTTCATCGCAGTAAGCATCGTTTATACTTACAGTTTTTACACAGTAGCTACCCTGGTAGTTTTCATTTATCCATTCATGCATTGCAAAAGCATTTACTGAGTGCCCACTCTCTTCTAGGCATTGTGTTAAGTTCTGGGAGCATAAAGTTAACGAACACCTAAAATTCTCCTCTCTGGAAGGAAACTGCCAGGGTGAAGTAGGAAATGGACGGCTCCTCAGAAGGGTTTGAGAATACTTGATGCAGGAACTGTTTATTAAATATGGGCAGGGTTAAGAGGACAAGCCAGTGTTTGTGCAGACCAGGGAGTTGCAGCGGTGGGAAGATCTTACCTGCTCCTAGGACAAGAGGGGTAAGAGCTGAAGCCATGGAACTAGGATCCATCCAACCAGAGATGTGATGTTAGAGAATGATAGCATTCCCAGGCCTGTGGACAAGTAAGGAGGGAGTGGGGGAAAGAAGCATGCTAAGTCTTTCTGTTCCCACTCTTCTGTGTCCTGCCCTGGGGAAGCCTGGGGAACACGAATGACAATCAAAAGATAAAGGGAGTTTTGGAAAGCATAGCTCATGGAAATTGCAGCACATGTTGCAGGGCACAGAAGGGATGGAAGTTATACAGAGGTTGACAGATGATACCCAGCACAAGTATCTTACACGGTAAAGATTGAGCTAAGCAAATTTACATATATATGCAAATTAACATATGTGTATGTATGGGGGGTGAGTTGGGGAGGAGGGGAGCACAGATACATTTCTGTGTGTACTTCAGAGGTGAGGAGCTTTACTCTGCCCGTAGGCATTGGGAAGGCATGAAAGGGAATGTGAGCTTTTATCTGCGCCTTTAAACCTGATATTTCATTTTGTTTATTTTTTTTTAAGATTTTATTTATTTATTCATGAGAGACACAGAGAAAGAGAGAGGCAGAGACACAGGCAGAGGGAGAAGCAGGCTCCATGCAGGGAGCTCGAGGTGGGACTCCATCCCAGGTCTCCAGGACAAGACCCTGGGCTGAAGGTGGCACTGAACCAATGAGCCAGCCAGGGATCCCCCAAACCTGATATTCGGATTGAATTATTTGGACTATGAGGTCTCGGCATTGTTTTGCTAGTTTGAAGAGGTATAAACGAACGAACAACTGCCTTTTATTTTGTGGTATCTTACTCTGTGGTATGAGGTTCCATTTGACTAATCTTTCAGATATTTGACATCATTAAAGATCGACAATGACCCAGATAGTTTCTATTCTGACCACTTATGAAGCTGTTGATTAAAAAAAAAAAAAATCACTCACCGTCAACTGAAATCACTCTTGTTAGAATGTTTTTTTTTTTTTTTAACCATTTAATTTTTTTTCTTTTCTTAAATACTCTAATGTGACTTGGAGGAAATTTAACTAGCATGGCAGTGACTGTGCTCTGTTTCCAAGGAGTGTCATCTAAGATCTGCCATCTACACCGTTGTATTCCACTGTCGTCACCTTCATTAAAACCCCCAATGAATAGATAGAAGACAGCTAGTTTTATTTAAGTTAGAAGTTTCTATCAAAGCATTAATTTCTATCCAAGTATTAATCATACAACCCTTTGGCACCCATCCTGATATTCATTATTATCACAAACATCTCTCTTTCTCCTCTAAGTAATTTGACGATTTTAATTTCTTCATTTTTCTCCAAAAGAAATCCATTTCTCAGATTTTCCCCCTCATGAGTATCCCTGAAATCATTTTTGTAATATATCAAAATGATGGATTCTTCTTAGGGAGTGTACTTTGGCAGATAAATACAAAGTGGAGCAACTTCTGGTGGACCTAGGGTCCAAGTACTCTCTCTGCAATGTATAAGAATCTGCTTCCTCAACTATCTAGATGTATTTCCAAGGCTTTTACTTCCTGTCGAGACTTGGTTTCTGCTGGGCAGCAAAATAGTGATTATGATTTGAAGGACTGACCTTAATACACACTCTTTTCCATTAGTTCTGCTGATGTTCTATGGCATCTCCTGTGCAATACACAAAGCAAACACAAACACAAGTGGGGATGTAGTTCTAGAAATTACCTTGAAACACATCTAGGCCTGAACATTGCAGGTATCATTGGACTGGAAGCAATCATACCTACAGAGTTTGTTTGAAGGTGTATTTTGAAGGACTCAGACATCTATTTTACTTTCAGGCTTGGCAGCTGTTTCTAACCATTTCATGCTTGAGATTTTTAAATGCCAGGATGTGCTTCCCAGTCAAAGAAGTGAAATTATTAGTCTCATCAGATTACAGAGTCCATAAACTTTGAAAAATGCAAATACTAACAGTCTAACATGGTATGAACTATCCTCTCTCTGCTGGAGAGCAGATTATGGAATCTGCGACAAACTTAGACATTAGACATCCATTATGAAAAATATTGTTGTAAGTAAATGACACTAGATAGGGAGTAAAATATGAACATAGTTACCACTCGTGACTGTACAGAATGGTACTGTATGAGAAATAAGCATCTTTCCCCACTCTCCTGAATCCTCTCCTCCAATATAAGAATTATTTTCTTTCATATCTTTTACGAAAAAATATATGCATATGACTAATTTTTAAGCAAAAGATATTTTATTAAATTTATACTGATTTTATTGTGCTTTTCTCCCTCAATTATTTATCTTGGAAATATATCAGTGTGTGTATGTATCCTGATTCATTTAATCATTCTTCAAATGATAAACATTTCCTTTTATTCTCATTGTTTTTTTCTTTCAATTTTTTTTTTTAATTTTTATTTATTGATGATAGTCACAGAGAGAGAGAAAGAGAGAGAGGCAGAGACATAGGCAGAGGGAGAAGCAGGCTCCATGCACCGGGAGCCCGACGTGGGATTCGATCCCGGGTCTCCAGGATCGCGCCCTGGGCCAAAGGCAGGCGCCAAACCGCTGCGCCACCCAGGGATCCCCTATTCTCATTGTTAATAAGACAATGTTAGAGCAAATATATTTGAGCGCATGTACATGTATGCATATGTATATATACATATATGTGGATGCATATACAATGTGTGTAGATACCTATGTACATATGTATATACGTGCATACACACATATTTAAGTAAACTTTTTCATTAAAGTGAAAATGCATGGGGCTGTTGGTTAAGCAACCAACTCTTGATTTTGGCTCAGGTAGTGATTGATTTCTGGGTCCTGAGATTGAGCCCTGTATCAGGTTCTGCTTTTCTTTCTCTCTCCCCTTCTCCTTTTGCCCCTATGCCTGCACTCTCTCTCTCTTTCTAATAAATAAACAAATCCTAAAAAAATTAAATAAATAAATTGAAAATCCTGAGTCAATGGTAATGTCATTTTAAATTTTGATGACTATTGTTAAATTTCCCTACAAAAATATTTGATTTCTACTAACACAAACAAGGCATACAGATACTTATTTCCTTCACAAAGTCTTATTATTAAACTTTTGAATTGCTAGTCAAGGAAGTGAAATTGTATCTTGCATTTATTTTGCTTCTAGTGAGTTGATCTCATTCATTCATAAGGAAATATGAATGATGTGCCTTATATGTTTCATATGACTAAAATATTTACCTCTCACGTTTTAAATTCTGATCTGATATTAGGTAGACTTTAGATGAGGGAAAAAAATATTCCGTGGATGTTTTTGGAAACTACAACAAGAAAAAATGTACTTTTCTAGGCCATTGTAGTGGAATTGTGTGCAGCTATATAAAACACAATGCTAAAGAACAAGAATAATGTAGAATTGAGTTTGGATCCCACTTACCAGCCATGTGACCTTAGGCAAGTCATTAAATTTTCCATATCCGTAAATGAGGTGAGAATGAATTTAGCTTAGAGCATTGTTAAGGGTCACAAATGTAATGACGAGTAGTAGGAAGAGTACTCTTCATAAATGTGCATTGTTATTATAAAGAAGCCAACTATTAGAGGAGAACTTAGTATTTTAGAAAAAATACAGTTGGCGAGATGGGATCTCTATCCCTAGGTGACGGGGAGTCTCAAGGGGTACCCAGTCTGATGCAGCTGGTTAAGGGCATTGCAAGGTCCTCCCTGTTCTGTCGTGATTCTGTTACAGAAAGCCACTTGTCTGAAACACTGAAAGGTTAAGACAGCCCTCTAGGCTGGAATGGTACAATCCACATGCCAAGGGAGTAAGAATTCATTTTGTAAAATGTCCTATCCTCTTCCAGGTTTTCCTTCTTAGAAACAGATCTTTCTACTCATGGGGAAAAGTAAACATTTCTCCAGTCACATAATGATTCCTACATATACCCGGTCAAACTTGTCTTCCCTAAATCTGACACTTGGTGACTTTTATCTAACTCCTACTCCTCGCTTCTCAATCTTTTCTTTAACATATTAGAATCAAAAGCCAAAGGCTGAAAGACTTTTTATTGATTTGAGTTTTCTGAATATTATTATTACCATTTAATTTGGGGAGTCTAGACAGCTACTAGAGTCTTCTGTTGTCAATTATTACTCAGCTATTTGTTGGTTGGTTGGTTGTGTACTGAGTTAAGTTGCTGAAGGAACATCTAGCACTGATGCATTTAACCTCAGATAATAAAGTTAGCTTCAAATCTTATAACCTCAGCTGAAGTGATTGCATTTCTGCAATTACATTAGGCTCCCCTGAAACAGGTTAATTGAACTGCTGTGTACTGTTTTCTCCAGATTTATCCCCTTATATAAATCTACCTGTGTCAGCTCTGTAGCCCATTGCTCCAAAAGAAAACTACCTGCCCCGGAAAAACCCTAAACAAGGCTCAGTAATTAAATCGAATGGAGAGACAGATTCATCTCAGCACTGGTTCGAGGGAAAAAGTGTCATCCTGTGTTTAGGAAGTTTGTAAGCTACATTACTGAATTGTGATTTTTGTTTGAGTGGTCCATTGTTGGGCAGAGATGAAGGTCCCCAAGAAATCTTTCTTTTCTTCATCTCATGGAGGGCCATGAATTGGAGGGGAGTGAGCACTGTAATTGTAATAAAAGCTTTGTAGTTAGAGGCTCAAAATCTAGGCTTGGTTGTGTGTATGTGTGTATGTATGTGTGTGTGAATTATAGGTGTTTGCTTTTGTGCTATTATTTGACCAGTTTTAAGACATGAGTGTGTATATATATATGTGTGTGTGTGTGCATCAAACTAGTTATTATATATGAATTTAGGATTATATAATTTATTATTTATAATTAAATACAATTTATTCTATATATTTATTTAATTTGTGTATAATTATAGTTTATTATTTATCATTACATATAATTATAAAATTATACAGTTTATATAATTTTAAGCAGCTATACCCAGAGTTTATCTTAAACAGTGGTTTAAAATAATACCTTAATAAGTGTTTGGGGATAAAATAAAGTTCTTAGGCATGGTTTTTAGAAGGCAAGCTTTAAAAAAAAGAACCCTACTCCACAAATTGAACAGGATTTTGTAGATAAGAACAATAAAAGGGATGGTAAAGGAGGATGAACAGAACTGCAAGAAGCTAAGGCCTGGGGAAGAAGACGGGTCATCAGAAATCCCCACTCAATGAAAGTTAGCCACTGTTTTACGAATATAAAGGACTTCATGATTTTGTTATTTACATTGCCAAATGATACAGGTAATTGCTATTTAGAAGTTCAGAGAGAAAGGTCATTTTAAATCGGAGTAGACTGAAAATATTTTGTGGAGAAATTTGAGTTAAATGTATGGGGAGGTTAAGGGGATTCGACCAGATAGGAAGGCAAGTTGTATTAATCACAGAAGCTAGAAAGAACAAAATTGGTGTAAGAGATGGCAGGACAGGAGCACTGGGATGTGTACTTGAAATGACATGTTCGAGTTTGACTGTGGGGCTGTGGCTTCCCGGTCAAAATAGTTTGGGCTTGATCCTACTGGCTATATGAGTTGTCCAAGACTTGTTAGCAGGGTTTGAAGTGATCAAAGGCATGCTTATAGTCTTAACGTCCTAATACTTTATAGAATAAACAAGATTCGTTCTTAGCTTTTATCAAATCATCTAAAGCCTGTGCCTTCTGAAGAGTAGACATATTTCACAGTAATAATCCAAATTGAGTTTTTTGAATGAAAGTTCAAATCTGTTTCTTTTAATTTCCTTAATTAAATTAGACTAAAAAGCCAAGGCCTGAGTGTTTTGTTTTGTTTTTTAAAAAGACTTTATTTATTTGAGATTGAGAGAGAGAGAGTGTGTGTGCACACCAGTTGGGGGGAGGGGCAGAGGGAAAGGGAGAAGCAGGGTCCCCACTGAGCAGAGAGCCTGACGCTGGGCTAGAACCTAGAACCCTGGGATCATGACCCAAGCTGAAGGCAGACACTTAACTGACTGACCACCCAGGCACCCAAGGCCTGAGTATTTTGATGCTGAAGGAAAATGTGGGGAAGGTGAGGGATTTCCTAATCATTTTATCTGCATTTCAGCATTTAAGGGGTTAAGGAGAATGTTCCTGTGTGTGACTATGCAGTACCACTGAGAATTTATGTGTCTTTGCAACCGAATTCAAACCTATCATCAAGAGCAAAGTATTTGATGCTTCATCCCTGCATACAATTTTATCAATTTCCAATACAAACCTCCTTCCCTGGTTTTAAATTAGTCCATGTACGAATGAATCACAAACTACATAGACCTACTGTCATTTGTAGTCTCAGTTTTAAAAAATAACTGCTGCAAGAACTCACAAAGACTTGTCTTTGCTATTCAACAAGTAAGTACATTACTTTTAAAAGGAAGAGCACAGCCCGTGTGACACTATAAGCTGTGATGGGGTCAATGAATATGATTTAAGTCTTGGATCTTTGGTTTTGATGATGGTGGAGAATTTTTATGTATTTATTTTAGTGAGAGAGAGAACTCAGGGTGAGGGGCAAGAGAGAAACTCAAGCAAACACAGGGCTTGATCTCATGACCCTGAGATCAGGACCTGAGCCAAAATCAAGAGTCCGATGCTAAACCAACTGGGTCACCTAGGAGCCCCTGATGTTGGAAACTCTTTGTTTTGGGGGAAGGGCAGTCAAGGATGGAAGTGTAATACAGAGTCAGTTCTCAAATTCTTGGAGGAAAAGGTTTCCCTGAAGAAGATGTGACCTTTTAAAAATGCAATTTTTTTTTCTTGATGATTCTTCAGTTACTACTGACTTTTTTCTGATGCATTTAATAAGAAATATTATCCAGGAAGCTTTCACTTAGCTTTCCAGACACAGAGTTGGGTTCTTTCCCCTGAAGGATTATATAATCCTGTTGGCGACTCTCACACTTTGTAATTATTTGGTAATTAATTGATTATTATGCTGTCTCCACTAGAAGTCTGGGAGACCCTGGGGCAGGAGGCAGGTCTGTGTCCTATCAAACACCTAACAGAGTGAGAGGCATACAGTAAATAATAAATAGCAGTTGAATGAATGAATGAATGAAAGAATGAATGAGTTCATGATAAAATGTTGAATACTTCTCAATTTGTAAGGTATCATATAAACTGATGAAACTGTGTGTGATTATTTTTGGTATCTGCCTGTAAGGCACTTGAACTTCAGTTTGGCAGGGAAAACTCTAATATACAAGTAGTTTAGTCATGTCTAATAGTTTATACTCTCTGCCTCTCTTTTCTCTCATTTGTTACCTATTTTAGCCTTTATCTGCCTTCATCACTATGTCTTCTAAGGACTATAAATGACCTCTTATTTGTCAAATCCAGTGTTTCACATTTTCTTAATCCACTTGACCTCTCTCTATGTAGCACTAAGCACTAGAGAATCCAATCTTCCTTTGAACTTCTTTCCCTTTTTGGTCCCAAGAGACTGCACTGGATGCTGATGTCTCCCTCCTTCCACCGCTGGGCTGGTCAGGCTGCCTCCATCATTAGCGTTGGTCGGTATTCCCACCCGACACGTTATGTGCTCTCCCTTCGCTGCTTCTTCTATCCTATTTATCGTTTACCATGTTTTCTAGGCTAATATCTCTTCAGGTTAATGTGTGTATGTAAAACCAACTTCTGTCACCGAGGCTATGCACTTGATTATCACATCATTATCTCAAATTCAATGTTGTTAAGACCTGTATGTTAGTAAATTGA
Source organism: Canis aureus (assembly GCF_053574225.1). Taxonomy (NCBI): domain Eukaryota; kingdom Metazoa; phylum Chordata; class Mammalia; order Carnivora; family Canidae; genus Canis; species Canis aureus. The sequence goes on from NC_135645.1 coordinate 19,416,229, forward strand.
ACACCAATAAAAAATAAATTAAAAAAAAATGTTGTTAAGACCAAAAATCATGTTGTCCTTTAGCCCCTTTCTCTTTGAATTTCCCCTCACTGCCCTAGCACCAGCAGTCTCCCTGTCCTCTGACCTTGAAACTCGGTACACATCATTTCCTTCTCTTCCTTACTTTTTCTCTTCAATTTTGCCTTTTATGACAGTGACATGTCGGTTCCTTTTTATTGCCACAGTGACTAATAAGGCAGTTGTGTTCCCGCATCCCAGGGTTGCCTTCTTGAGTCCTATGCTGTGTTGAACTGAGCCGCACGAACTGTGCCGATGACCTTGGCCTCTTTCCATGGTGTTTATTGCTTGTAGCCTACCTTGCCTGGAATTCAAAGTCCTGTACGGTATGACTGAGGAGCTCTCCAGCCATTTTACCCCCTCCTAAACCCAGTGATTTTAATGATAATGCAACGTACCTGATTTGGTGGATTTGCATGCAATGTTCCCTCTTCTAGATTATGGAGTTGAAACAGTACTTGTCTTAACTCTATCCTCATGTCAGACTCCAGTGAAAGTCTAAGGGTCTCCTTTTTTTTTTTTTTTAAAGATGCTATTTATTTACTTGATATACAGAGAGAGAGAGAGCACAGGCAGGGGGAAGGGCAAGCAGAGGGAGAGGAAGAAGCAGGTTCCCCTCCAAGCCAGGAGCCCTATGTGGAGCTCAATCTCAGGATGCTGAGATCTGACCCAAGCTGAAGGCAGACCCTTAACCGATTGAGCCACCCAGGCACCCCTAAGGGTCTCCTTAAACCTCCCTGCATAGTAATGTTTTCCAAAGTGTGGGAGCTATAATTTTAAGTGGTGCACAGAAAAACATTAAAAGAACATGAATTACTTAGTCTAAAAAGTTACTCTCTTTCCTACTTATTTCCTCTTTTTTTGTGTGTGTGTGTGATTTTTATCAAGCAGAAGACCTCAGTTTGGTTCCAACTTGTTTCTGACATCACTCTAACACTTGATGATGTTTCTTTTAATCAGTGAGACAGCAAGGAGAGCGCTCAGTGCATTTGGCAGTCAACGTTATCTAGCAGTTGAAAATAAAAACTATTATTTTTAACATTTGTTACCTTGTATCTATGTCAAGAACACTGATTTTCCCTTAGAAATGTGATATTAAGCTTCCATTTAAACTATGTTTTACTGGAATATACAGAAAAATATCAGGTAAATATTAATGATGGAAGAATTGTTAAGAGGAAAATTCAAGAAGGTGGAACATAGGAATGGCAGAAATCATAAAAGCCACTCATGAAATGGCTGCAATCGGAGAGCTTTCCATTGCCATTTTAGCCTACAATTTTTTTTCTTTTTAAACCGTGAAAGTTCAGGTACTCTTCTGCGAGGATTTTCTGTATTAACTCATGGAATCCTCTCAAGAGTCCCATGTAAGATACTTTTGTTTTCCCCATTTTACAGATAAGGAAACGGAAGACATAATTTGCCCAATTTCTCCCACATAGCAAAGCTGCAGAGACAAGTTTTGAACACAGGTTTTCAGCCTCCAAAGCCTGTGCTCTTAACCAAAATGTGACTCTGCCTCAAGAGAAACACATTGATTTTTGATTTGATAATAACAAGTAAGGTCTTTTGTGCTCACTGCCATTCATCTGTCCCTTTCCCTCAGAGGAAAGAATTTTACACTGACATGAAGTCAAACTCTGCGGAAACCTATGAGTAATTGTATTTAGAACTGATTTCCATCGTGGCAGACAATTTGAGAAGCTTTTCCTTCCAACAGTTTAATTCTTAAAAGTCAGGAAGCAGTCAGTTAACTCCAGGTTCAATAACAAATAGGAAAATGCCAGTCCTTGCCTAAATAACTTTCCGAGTCTGTCCATTAGAAAGTCCAGGAGCTTGATGACCAAGCACAATTTGCATCTGCTTCCTCAGCAGACTGCCTCCTAGATGAACAGCCCTCGGCAGTTCAAGTGAAATATTTAGTAACTAAACAGGAGTAGTATGAAAGCAAATTATATACTGGAGAAATACATCACAGAAAACGTTATGGTTGGGATTGATATTAAAATGTATTACCCTTACATTTGCCTTTTCAATTCTTTAAAAAACCAAAGGAGCACTTTCCTGAGGAAGTATGGTAACTAATTTTATAATTGCTATAAATCGTAATTTGACTTAAGGATTTTATAATAACCAGATATATTTTCAGCTTCCCTATATGTGAGATATAGATCCCGTATACAACTAAGAAATATTTAAGATAGAAATTTGCTCATAAACACTGCATATTTATTTTTAAAACACAGTTCATATAACCAAAGTTGCTATATTTCTTTCATGATTCTTATACCTACTAATTATTGATCTAACACAGAGATGGGCAAACAATAGTCTGCAGGTCAAGTCTGACTCTTGGGCTCTCTTTATGCAGCTCACAGGCTCAGAATGATTTTCACATTTTTGGCGATTATAAAAAGAAAAGGAAGAAAAGAATATGTGACAATGACTGTAGGTAGCCTGCGAAGCCTAAAACATCTCTAGGCCTTTCACAGAAAAGTTTACCAACCTTTGATCTACTTCTAAATTCTGTATTTCCAGTTTTTATTTTGCTATGAAACCATTTCATTTTTCTTAAACATCTCTAATTTAATTCCGGTATTTGGTAGTACTTTATCTTTCAATTTATAATATGTGATTTTGGTGTTATAATATAAAGTCAATCAGTTAAATGTATTTCATATTTTACCTAAACTAGTGTTTGTCATGCTGGCGACCTGCACTTTAGAAAATGCACCTGAGGAACTACTTCCAAGGACTATTTGCACCGGAATACCAAACCTGAGCCTGATACTGCCTCAAGTAAGATTTTGGGAGGGGGGTGGGAGTTAGTCATTGAGGTGAATTAATGTATTTTGCTGATAGGAGGGATATAAGTCATTGAAAGGCAGACTGTGATATCTAGATGGCCTGCCTATGAACCATGTCTCCTGGTATTTACAGGAGGTATTTGTATAGTTCCTTTTCACGTTGAATTTGAGTTTGCCCTTGGTGACTAATAGAATGCAGCACAAGTGACACCACATTACTTCCAAACTAAGTCATACCAAGTCTTGTAGCTTTGCCTTGTTCTCTTGAAATGCTTGCTCTTAGAATGTTTCTTCTCGAAATGCAGAAACCACTTGGTAAGCCACATGGAAAAGACATGTGTAGGCATTCATCCCAAGATGAGCTCCTAAAAATTAGCCAGCATCAATTACCAGTTATTTGAGTGCACCGTCTTGGACATCTAGTCTAGTTAGACCTTCAGATGATTCCAGTACCAGATGCTATTTGTTTGCAGTCACTTGAAAAGATCCTACACAATAAACACCCAGCTGAGCTTCTACCACCATGAGAGATAATAATAAATTGTCTCAAACTATTGAGTTTGGAGTGGCTTGTCATGCAGCAATGGGTAATTGGATCAACATATTTCTGTCATTCTCTGAGCACTTCCTTACTTACAGGCTTATCTTGTACTTTCCTGTGGCTGCCTTGGAATCAACCGTTTATCTGAGAAATTCTAGTTTCAATTAGTAGAGAATGTTATTCAGAAACTAAGATATAGGTGTCAGATGATCTTATTTTATAATAAGATCAAAAGATCAAAGTAGGTCCCTACTTTGAGATCTTCTAGATAGTACTAAACTGTACAACATAGGCCCCTTTTTGTTTTTCTCTTCCTCTCTCTCTTTTTCTTCTCTCTCTCTCTCCTTTCCTTCTTTCCTCTCATTTTTTTTGTTCTTCCTCTTCCCCCTTCCCTCAATTCCTCCCTTCCTTTATTCCATCTTTTAGTTCCATGAATTCACACTGAAAAACTTCAATTCTAAACCAACCACACAGAGATTGCTACAGCCATTCCTTTTTATCACACTTGTAACTCTCTTCTCTGACAATATATTATTTCCTTAATCAGTCTTCCATACTTCATATTAACTTCATATTGAGGGAGTTCTTGTCTCCTTCAGCATAGGTGCCCTTCTTACCCTGGAGTTTTAACTCCGTACATAGCAAAGACACCGACAATATACCCATCTACTATATGAGCTCCCACCTTTCTGGCCTATCTAATGACTTTAGGATGAAATAGCTTTTCACTCTTTCAGATTTTAATAGGTACATGTTCTCTTCATGGAGGAAGAAAATCTGTCTTTTAATCTGCTCTATAGTTTACTGACATTATTACACTAAAAAAGAACTAAAACTAATGAAAACAAAATAAATATTCAGCAGGCTGTATGCCCAAAAGTTATGCAAATTCTTCAAAGCCACCTAGTTTCATAATTCTTTAAAAACAGATACTAGTATTACTGAAGAAGTAATTATTTGTAAAAAGTAATTGGACTGAAAAAAAAAAGTAATTGGACTGTAAGACAGTAAGAATTTTTGTTGTATAGTGTTTAGGGTACCCCCAAAAAATGCATAAATGGAAAATGGAAAAATGGAAAATTTTGATAATAATGATGTGTGATGAATCTAAAAGATAAACAAGAAGAGAGAAAAGGGGAAAACAAAGTATGATTGGTCAAATAGAAAGTAAATATTACATTTAGATGATAAATTGACAAATGGCTAACTATTGGGGAAAATGTAAATTATATGCAGTATACACATATACAAATATATAACTGCAATAAAAGTGAATTTTTTATAAAAATTTAAATTGTCAATGAGAAATAAACTCACAATATATGAAGAAAATATAAGTGAGTGGATATTTACATAAGAGACAGGGAAAACTTTTCTAAATTTTAAGATTAATTCCAGAATCTTTAATGAAAAGATGTTAGAATTGGCCACATGTTTAAAACATCTTTACACCAAATTAAATATATAAAAAAACAAACATATAACAGGAAAATAAACAAATAGAAAAATGTTGCAATAAATACGAAATCTATATTTTTCTTGATACACAGAATGTTCTTAAACAGCAATAAACGTAGACACACATACACACAAGCACTCTAATAGAAAATGGGAAAGGATGTGAACAGGCAATTCAAATGAAAAACATAACACATATATAAAATATAATAGCTCAATAGAAATAAAAGAAATACTCATTTAAAACTCATCTGAAATTTATTATATTAGAGAATATTAATGAAATAATATGTAGGGGAGTAGCTATTTTCATATACAACTGTCATATTGTAGTTTTGTATGACTCTAGAAAGCATAATGGAACCAAAAGCTTTAATGCATTTCCTTATACTTCAAAATTCCATTTCTATGAATGTTCCCTCCATGATAAGTAACTTGATAAGTGCAAAAAACATTATAAGTACAGTATATAACAACATGACTGACAATTTTATAAGATACTTAAAATTTTTTTTCTTAGTTTTATTTTACCTTATCCAAAAATAGGTCCTTCAAGAACATGGGAGGAAGAAGTCTTTGTACATATAATTTTGATAATGAAAATTTCTTAGACTAACAAATTCTTCTCAGATGATTTTCCCCCAGTTTTAATGTACTCCTCTAGCCTTCTACCTTCCTATGTGTACTTGTCTATATACATCTATAGGTATGTGAACACAGGAATATAGAAAATCTCTGACATAATTTCAAGTGTATAAGCTTCATTAACTTGTATTCATTTTTTATGGAGTCATTGTTCCTTTCAGTCTGAATGTCTGAGATTGATTTCAAGCAAATGCAGCAACAAATCAAGCGTTCTTCCTTGGGAAGAGATGGATGTCTTGTCTCCCATCAATCTTTGGCTAAGTGCCATTTCCATTTTGTTCTCTGGAGTTTTGGTTGTTTGTCTTAGATATTTTATTGATCTTCCAATTTTGGTATCCTGAGTAAATTCTAGAATAAGTTTAATAGTTAAGATGGACTCTGAATTTAGGGATACCAGTTTCCCCAAATTAGTAGGCAGCATGAATAACTGTAGGCACCATTATTTATCAAACTCCTATCAGGTAGTCTGCTCTGCTGTAAAGGTTGTCTAAGGTTGCTTGTACTAGGACTTCAGACAAGTTTCTTGAACATTCTCCTTAACTCTCACGGTCTTATTGCAAGAAGATGAATTTGATTACAGCAGATGGCTTTTGTAAATAGTCTTTTTTAATTCAAAACCAGTGCAGTGGTTAACAGAGACTTTGATCAGATAGACCTTTATTGCTATCCAAGTTTCATTATTGAGTGGCTATATAACCTTGAGAAACTTATTTAATTTTAATCACTTTCTCTCTAAAGTGAGGAAAGAGACTTATAGACAAATTTGACTAAGAATTCATGTAAAATATGTAGCCCAGTGCCTGATGCCTGAATGGAGTGATTAGTGCTCCTCTTTCATCTTCCAGCACCTGCTCTAGTTTTCTATATTTAAGAAATGTCCCACATTGTGATTCTTAGAACACCTCCCACCACAGAAATCAGTTACCAGTTTTTCTAATCTTTCTTGCAAGTATGCAGAGGCATGTGTGCTAGATATTGCTAATCACATCACTGAAGCTAGAGGCGTATAGAATAAAAGCCTATGTCAAGTTTACTTGGCAAGATTATGGTAAAGATAGAAGCTACACTTAATTTTCAGTGATGATTAAGGAAGCTTTACTGTGATTTTTGGCAGTGCTCCTGAATGTTTTATCTCCAAGAATTTTTTGATCCTTCTATATTTTATTTTTATCAAGTAACCCTTTTCCCCATTTAAATTAGTTAGGTTTTTTTCTACTAATGACAACTAAGAACTTTAACTGATACACTAACACATAACAAGGGTCTTCAAATGGTGGTGGTGGTAGTTAATAATAATTGTAATAGAAAACATTATATTAAGCCATGAATGACTAAAGGTTGATAATACTGAAGCTGGACGATGAGTAAATAGGTTTATGAACCATTTTATTTTCTTTTACATAAACACTTACATAAATATATGCATGACAGACGCATGTGGTGACAGATGGAAATCATTTGATTCTTAACAGATGCTTTACAGCTTATTTTTGAAACCAAGTGATGGTATCTGCAAGAACTGACAAATTCTAAATGTGAGGCTTTATTCAGCTTAGTTTTTTGTTTAACATTGTATCTACTTGCCTCACCTATAGGAGGTAATCATAAATGATGTGAGGGGATGGTGAGAGACCTACATTTTTCCTTATCTTATATTAACTTGCATAATTTGGTGTTTCAAATTTTGATCATGCAATTTTTCTCTAAAGAATCATATTTTATAGGAGTTCTCGGGTGGCTCAGTTGGTTAAGCATCTGACTCTTGATTTTGGGTCAGGTCATGATCTCAGGATTGTGAGATAAGTCCACATCAGTATCCACACTAGGCATGGAGCCCACTTAAGATTCTCTCTCTCCCTCTGGCCCTCCCTAACCTTCCCTCTCTCTCTCTCTAAAAAAAAAAAAAAGAGAGAGAGAGAGAGAGAGAGAAGAAAAGAAAAGAAAAAAGAAAAATCATATTTTAGATTAAAATGTATGGTGAAACAAAGCTCCAAGTAAACAAATTATAAATTATTTTAAAAATTGTGTTAGGAATAGATATTGTCAATAAAATTATGTTTTTGTCAAATGATCTGCTTTGAAGTCTATATTATGGTAATCAAAGTCTTTGAAGTTTTAAAGGTTGAATTTAGTTATTGTAAAATATTAAAATAACCAATGCAATATTGCTTGATAATTGATTTAGACATATACACATATCTGGAGGTATTATTAATGCAAATAAGATGTTTTCTTCAACTAACTAAAATGCATAAAAAGAATAAATAATGGACATATTTCAAGATACAATTTGTTTATTTAATCATAAAGTGGAAGAGAATAAATCTAAACCATAATAATAATTGAGTAGATCAATTTCACACTGTATTACAAAATATTATTATCATATTTCATAAGTATGTTATTTTAGGACAGGAATCCTTATTTGTAGATAAGGAGTCTGTCCAGAAGCTGAGGCTCAACATCAGTATTTAATTAATAAATGTAAATAATTTGTGTGGGAGTTGCTCTAACACCCTAATATTGGCAACAGATTCAACTATATCTGTATAAATCTACAAATTCATTAAGAACTGTGAAATCACAAAAAGTTCTTTAACTTTCTGACTCTGAGCTTTATTCTTTATATACATTCCTATTTGTAAAGCTGTATTTATTTGGTATAATTTGGTATAACCTCCAGAACCTTTAATATACATGTACCAAGAATATCTTCATTTAGGATTTTTTACTTTAAACATCCACACTCATTTTGCATCCTGAATGCAACTCAAATCCTTCCTCTGATTTACTGCTAACATTCTAATACAGGCCCTTGTCATCTTTTGTCTAGATTAACCCAAATGCCGTGTAACTCATTTTCCTAATTACTATCTGTCCATTTTCAATTCCTCTTCAGATACTATAGTTTATTAATTCTAATCACTCAATTTTTCACATTTTAACTTGTTTGCAATCAGAGAGCTTCTTACAATCACTGCCAGCCAGGTGGCAGTCAGGAGGAGGTAATCAGTATCTGTGCCCAAATCTCAAGTGCCCCAGTATCATAACTTGCATAGATGTCAGTGATAGGAAAAATAAGAACAATGGTAGAACCACATTCCTAAAGAGAAGTTTAAGAAGTAGTCTAGCTTTATATGACTGCACATCTAGCTCTTGAGCACTAATGGCTTTTGTTTTTTATCAGTTCTTTAAGAAATGTATTACCAACATTCTTGACAGCATGGACAAAGATTTCGTATGTAAAATCCGATATTCCCAAATTGGGAAGTGACTCAATTTTTACTTCTTATGAAAAAGTTTTGAAAATACCTTAACCATTTTATTTTCATTCTATCCTTTTACAAGGTATCATAAAAATGATAACTGATAAAAAAAATGATAACTGATAGAGGTAAATGTTTAATTCTAAAAATAACTTTTCAACAAATGTAAAAGAATAATTTTGAGTGATTGGAAGCATTGCTTCATAATTTAAATTGGCAGTATTTTTTTTTTAGTGCACCTTAAAACCTTTGGCATCTTGATTTCAATAATTTACCTTACTGAATCCTCCAATTAAAAAAAAATAGCCATCAACATCTCCCAGTCTCCATTAGCATGATGGGGACTGCTTTAGAGTGTATTATCTAGAAACAGAGACCAAAACAGAATTCTTGCAACAAGTGGTTTGCTGATACATGCTTTTAGGTGAAGCCTGTGATTGGGAAACAGAATCTTCAGAAGAATCGAGGTCTAACTGTGTGCTCAGCTGTAAGCTCCATAAAGTCTAGGTAAAAATGTGTGTTCAGCTGATACTATGGGAACTTGTGATGATTTCTGTACCATATCAATGTAGTTAGGTTGAAACTGTGTTTCCTTGAATCCTCTTCCTTCTTTGGCTTTGGCTTTAAGGTTGGCCATAAGAGAAATATGCATGGAATTTGTAAGAATTTTCAGAAGTGAAGCAACTGCTGTTCTACTCTGGAGGTCAATGGAGGGCACTGGGTGCTGTTGCAGATTGCTTCCATTGTACCCCATCTGCTGACTCTCGCACTTGGCAAGAAGTGGTGGTTGGGTCCAAAGCCACTGCAGCTCCCATGTGGTCTCCTTCACTTATCTCTGAGTCCTGGAGCAGATGAAGGTGAAGCTCCCTGATACAGGTCTCCAGCTTCATCTACAGGCCAGCTGTGTCATTGAGGTTGGAGGCAGTGGGAGACAGATAAAGCTTTCAGTTTTTGCTCGTTGGTTCTAGCATGAGTTTCAGTTCCTTCTTATTCTCTCCCACTTTATGTCTGCGTTTTTTTTCTTACTATCAGTTGGATGACTTTTGGCAACTTCATATTTATCATCAGATGCAGTAGTAACAGTCTTCCAGAGACTTCTTCACCAATACTCATAATTGTATAAGTCTAATGCTTATATAAAATCACTTATTTAGTACCACTTATAATGACCAGTCATCTGACCAGTGCCTGAATACTACAGCCCACTAGATCAGCTATGTCTCCACAGAACTGTCCCCACAAGACAAGGAAGCCAGGCTTTCTTTTTTTACTCCATAACAGCCGTTGGCAATGGATCACCCTCCAGAAGGGAAAGTGTAACCTCCCAAGCATTTGTGGGCAGAATGACTCTTGTAGACCAAGGGCGATTCTCCTGAGAAGGACCCAACAACTAGGTGTTGGTGGCCCACACTAACACGAGCTGGAAAATGAGTAGGCCATCCATCCAAAGAAAAGAGATCTGGGCAGGGAACTTAACGCTTCTACTCCCAGGCACTACAATTTACCCTCTATCAATTTGTAACCTCATTTTCTGATACTTCGCATGACACCTAATTTTGACCACAGTCCTTTGTCTATTTTCTTAAAACTCATTCCATTTTATACCTCAGACCTAAACAGATATTCTTCTTTTACTGTCTGAGAAACTGCTATCAACCCACTAGATTATTCTCTAATATGTCTTCCTTTTGGCTATCACAATCTTCTGTACATGCCTTTATCATAGTAGTTTTATTTGTGTTACAGATACATCTCAGATTTTTAGATTGGGTGTTTGATAACTTCCGATTTGCTATTATTCAAAGTAGGCAGGATTATCTCTGAAAGATTAACTTGTCTTGTACATTGGATAATTAAAATTAGAATGCTAGCAGTACTGCATTTTGAAAGCTTAATATTTATCATGTACACTAAGGATTCTAACTCAGTTCTGCATGAGTTATCATATTCTTATGGGGAAAGTTAAGGCAAATGGAAATTAAGAACATGTGGCCTAGAATTCTTGTAGGGTGTTTTTGGCGGTTGTTTATTGTAGTGTTTTTTTTAATCACCCGTCCAAATGAATATCTTAACAGAAAAATCACTTGAACTTATATACGCTCATGAAAGAGGGCATGTGAGGTCTGTTTTATCTCATGTTTTTCTGACAAGCAGTTCTAGTTTCACTATTTCACCACTATTTTCATATAATATATCATTAAAAAGCAACTAAAAGAAAGATAAGTAGAAAAAAAGGTAGAAACATATTTTAAGATCAGAACTCTTCTGATAATTATAGAGTTTGCAAATTTCTAGAAATTATTTCAAGGTTTTAAGACCAAACTGTAATCACATGTACTACAATTTATAGAATCAGATTTTAGAACTGGATTCTAGTTCGTCAGGTAACAGAGATGTTTGAGGCATGGAAGGTTTACATAATTCAAGCAGAATGGTAGCTAATGAACAAATAGATTGAAGCACTCATGCCATAGAACCTAAAGATTCTTTTCCCCCCAGGGGATATTTTTCAGGAGAAAAAAAAATACCAATGAAAGATATGAACAAGGAAATAACTGAAAAAATGACCCAAGAGGGGAAAACATTAGAAAGGTAGACAAAACATGCTCAAGATTAAAGAACTCAAATCTTAAATTGGTCTCTTTTAATATAAACAATGAATATTTTTCAAGCAATTAATGCTAGCTGTTAAAGTAAACAGCCCAGAGTTATCAGTACTTAACACAATAAAATTTTATTTCTTGCTCTCCTCGCAGGCTAATCAAGTGTTCGGCAGAAGGGATTCCCCATGGTTGAGGAATCATGGGTTCCCTGCATGGTGCTGCTACCACTTTTTCTTGCTTCCCGAGAGTCCTGCACTAGGTCCTCCCTCTTTGTTCAGCCAGTCAGAAAAGTATGGAGTAAAGAGAAGCTGCATGACATTTTGTGACTTTGTTGATTTCTTCCCAGAAGCATCACTTGACCCTGGCCTAACTAAAATGAAGGCTAGGGAAGGCAATCTTCCCATGTGTGCAACAGGAAAAAATTGATGGCTATGCCGGTCTCTGGTTTTTACCAGAGTTGTATTTTTGAGCTGAGCTGGGGTTCCCTAATTAGATCTGCCTGAGTTTAGATCCTGACTACTGTTTATCAGCTCTGAAACTTGGAGCAAGTTGACTTTCCCTCAATGCTTCCATTTCCTTATTAATAAAGTAGAGGATAAGAATAATACCCACCCCATAACATTGTAATAAAAATGAAATGAATTACCGTAATATTTATCTCAAATCCTTGGCCTATTAGTTTTAATTAGTGTTTTTACCATCTTTACTTATAAGGTGCTGAAGAGAAACTAAAAGTAACAATTTCCAGTTGACATCACTTATAAGCATTGCATGCAAATACTGTTGAAACTAACATGTTCCTCCAAGAATACTTCTGGGACAGTAAAATTCCACTAGACATCAGAAGGGGGAAAAAAGCTTTATAGATCCAGCTTAACTCTCACCCCTGAGTGAGAATGAGAAAAGGAAATCAAAGAAGACGATTAAAATAAGAATTCGGCTTTGTTCATTTGATCACCTTCTTGCTCTACCCTGGGAGCCTTCTGGATATTCATGTGGTCATTATATATAAGTATTTCTCCAAATCATATTGGTTGGTCTCAGCATCGTAAGTAAAAATGGAAAAAGAAGGAGAGGATACAGGCACCTGGGTGGCTTGCTCCACCAGTCAAGCGTCAGGTCATGATCTCAGGGTCCTGGGACTGAGCCCCACATCGGGCTTCCTGCTTATTGGGGAGTCTGCATCTCCCTCTCCTTCCGCCCTTGCCCCTGCTCTTGCTTTCTCTATCTCTCTTTCAAATAAATATAATCTTAAAAAAAAAGTAAGGAGAGGATACAGTAATACAGAAGGAAAACTGTGAAAATTAGTCAAGGCTATAAATGAGACATCTACACTTGATTACAGGTACTCCAGAGACAAAGGTACAATGGAAACACACATTATGATGGCAGCAGATGAATGGGAATTTGAATGGGAAAAATATGCATTTGGTGTATGAGTGTTCTTAATCGGCTTTATCCCTCTTTTTGAATCTTTTAATTTTCCGATTTATGACCTATACAACAGTCTAATTAGACTGCTGGGCCACCGTAAGTAAAAGTCACCTTTGTTTGGGTTTATTCCTTCAGTCATACTCTTTCCTCTACGAGATTAACGCTCTCTATTCCCAGGTCTAATGCCATTTACTGGAGTCTTACTAATCTGTTATAATTATGACAAGCCAGCTGCTGTCACAAATACAACCCAAAATGTATCACAATTCAAGCACAAATTGATTGCTTACTTATGTGACACATTCAGTAAGCAAGCTGTTGGCTAGCTGTTGGCCTTCTTTCACACAGTCATTTAAGAGGTTGGAGGCAGTCGTACTTCCAAGTCGTACTGAGGGAGATCTTCATTTCAATTAAGCAGAGGAGGAAAGAATATTAAGGAATCGATGTCCTGATAGGCTAAGTGAGAACATGACACTTCTGCTGTTCCCATTCAATTATGTAGAACTCAGTCATATAACCATATAAGGAGAGTTGGAATTATAGTCTAGATGCATGCCCAGAAAGATGAGAACGTTGGCTTAGGCAAGCTGCTAGCATTCTCTGGCACACTTACATTCTTAGTCCATCTCAGAGGACACCTTTTTTACAAGGCCTTTTCTGATTCTCCTTAGTTCTACTAAATTTCCTTAAACAAATCTGTTAAGTCACTCCTCTTATTTGACTTAAAAAAAAGTCAGTGCTTTTGATTGTTTGTTTTGTACCAGGTGAGTCCTTCCATGAAAATGGATGTGACCTCCTTGAGGGTGAACTCTGAGTGGCATTCATCTTTGTGTCTCCTCTAGTCATCATGCACTGGAAAGACACAATATTTTAATTTGCTTTTTCCTTGGTTTAGTGGAAAGAAAGAAATTCTCCAAAAATCAAGCTCATTAAAATCACAACTGGCAGTTTTATGTTGTTATTTATTTAGGATATTATTTTAAAGCTCAGCATATACTCTAAAGTCATACTTTAGAAAATGCATTCCAAGAGTGAACGAATGATGGCGTATGTGTCACAGATGGAAAAGAACAAAAGATGCCACTTACACTTCCAACATTCTGAAAATAATATAATGAGGCCTCTTATAAATGGCTGTGCTTCTCTCTTATAATGAGAATAAAACAATTCACAAGAACAAAAGCACAGCTTTAGAACGAGTGGTAAATGTAATAGAACTACTTAGTAAGGAAGGCAATCATTATTGAGAAATGAAAGAATTGAATTTAAACAATAAGACAATGGCCCATGATTGTTTTAACATTTTTGCTTTAAGAAGGTAGATGGGTTATAGAACTCATCTTGATTCTGTTAAATGTTTAAAGTAAAACTGTGGGAATAAAATTTTAAAAGTTCCTTTCAAAAAAATGTGAATGCCAGTATTGACCACAGCTGCAGGCTAATTAAGGAATCTCTTAATAATGATAAGAAAGCTGGCTCATTTCCCATTCAGATTGCTTATCACCAAGACAGACAACATAACTGATGGCCACACAATATTAAGATATATATCAAAGTCTGTGAGGAAAACTTGATTCTACCGTAAAATTATCAATCCATGGGAAAATACAGTCATATCAGATCAATTTTCAATTTCTTTCTTTTGTAAAAGAATGTGTGTAATGAATGATAAATGGATGGTGTACTACAAATGAAAGATTTGTTCAATGACATTGTACATTGTGTTTAAAATTAAAAGCCACATCCCCAGAGCATGGGTCATGATGATCCCACGTTTAAATCTAAAAATGTGAATGTAATACAGAAGCATAAGATGAAACTTATACTGTTAAAGTACTGTGTTTTATTTTAAATCCAATCATTGTATTGGGCAACTTATTGGAATCATTTACTGCACTAGAATTCAGTTGTATTTATATCACTCAAAAATAAGTACACTTTTGAAAGTTTCGTGTTATAGCATTTGGCTGTAATAAAATTTGTTGTTCTATTTTAAGAATAGAACAGAATTTAAATTTTAAGAATAGAATACTTGCATATATGTCAAGCATATTATTACTTAGATTTGGGTAAATTGTAGATCAGAATATGTCCCTGAAATATTGAGAACCTTACCCACTAATTCATCTGACTTCTAAAAGGTTTAGCTGGGTCTCACAACAGTAGCATTATAGATGTTCTTTCTCATTTGGTGTGAACACAAGATCTAAAGACTGTTTGGCAATAGAGGTCAGTATCATTATTTATAATAAAGTATTTTATTATTTCTGATAATAATTAAGATACTTGGGCAGACCCTCTCTCTTCCCAGAAGAGACGTATTTTACTTGCCAAGAGAATACTAAATCTGTAAATGGATCTAAGATTTCACTTAATTTAGTAATATTTTAGAAAATAAGTGAGGGTATTGTGTTCTTCTTTTTTTTTTTGTTTGTTTGTTTGTGTTGTCTTTTCCTTATAGAGACTAAAATTTTCTCATGGTCCTAAGGCCATTTTCCTAGTCAATCAGGGGCATTCATTATCTCTAGGAAGAGTTGACACAGACTAAAACAAAGAAGTCAATTGAATTTCTGAAAATATTTTTTAAACTTGAGCTGATGGGATAACTGAGAGACTCCATTGCAATACTAGGATTTTTATAGACAAAGGGAATTGGGGCTTCATAATGTTAAAAGACTAGTGATCTCAGAACAGAAAGATTATACTTAAATCACATCAGAAATAAAATGTGTGAATTATATAAGAACTCGTTTTCTTGTTACAGTAAATGGAGAAAACAGTAGAACCTAGCAGATGGAGAAAGAGATTTAAAAGAGATATGGTTAGAGTTTTACATGTTTCTTTGGTCCCTTAGAAGGGACCTAACATTCTTTCTAGGGCAGATTGCAAAAGATGGATGTGAGAATATGTTTAGTGGGGTCTGATATAGATGGGACTTGCACCTCCCTTCCGAGCCTATAGTGTAGGAGAAATTAGACTCTCTTAGAGTGGTTATTCTAATAATAGCGATAGCGTAGAACTGAAAGAAATGGGCCTGGGGTCAGATTTGGAGGGCCCTTGCATCTCATGGCTATCTAGAGTTTCTATGAAAGTTCCCTAGGTCCAGTTATAGAGTATGATATTGCCCGAGAACAAGTGAGCAGAACCAAAGATATGTGGATGTACAATGAAGCACAGATGTGGAAACCAGTGGTCGTGGGAGGATCATGGACATTAGTAGTAAAGGCCAGAATACAATGATGGAGACCAAGCAGAATGAGTTACGCTTGGGAAAGGCTCATGCAGGTGGAAAACAATGGTAGAAAAGAATTTTGCCATTATGTCAGGGCAAGACATAAGCTACTCTAACTCCCACTTAGCAAACTTAAATCATTCCAAAGAAAAGGAAAAAAAAAGAAAGAGAGAGAAAGAGACAGTAGACTATTTAGGAAGATCCACAATTGATTGAATAGTTACATAGGTGTCTAACCAAAAAATTAAGACAAGATTAAATTTGAGATAATGAGCAAAAAGAACTAAATTCATTTATATAAAGTTCAGTTGAATTCAGTTATATGAAGTCCCTGAAGAATAGCCTATTGTGTGGCTAAAATCTTATGTCTGCTATCTAGCTATTATTTTAAAAGTGAGAATTTTAACGTATTTAACTATATTTACCTAACAAAATGAAACACCTAACTAACACTTAAACTAAGGTCATATTTTAATCAAAGTACTAGTTATAACCACCTTTTGCAGATCAATTCTAACTGACTAAAAGTTAAAGAGGGAACAGGTGAAGGTATAATGGAAAAACACACTTATCTGCCTGGAACTCAAAATCGGTTTTCTTATCTTCCAAAATCTTTCCCAAGAAACACTCCATTTTGAAATCCCCTATTGCAAAACCCTATCCAGTAAAAACTGCTGCTGATCTGCTCAGTAGATAAGAAAACCAACCCTGTATTTGTCTTATGATGAGTGAATTAGGCCCTAATTAACCTATAAAACATCCCTTGTACTTATTCAGGTTTGCCCTGGATTATTAAATATATTCTTTCAATATGTTTGATTTGCTTCTGTATAAATAATAAGAAAGATATAAATCACCCTTTAAAGATGTTGTAAGAAATATCTACTAAGCCATAATATTAAAATATGTCTAGTACTTTAATTGGAAATCAGTTTTCTATGATTAGGTACAAATAATGCTGAGGCATTTGTAATAAGCAACTGGTTATAAAATAGTTAATTTTTATTGATCACCAATTTTATCAGAGTTGGAAACTAGTGAGAAGCCATCAGAAAATCCCTGGGTTACAGTCCTAGGTTACTGGCTCACTCTGGGCACACCACTTATTTGGGCCTTTGTTTATAAAATGAGAGTTTAGATAATATTGCTAGAGCTTCTTTTTGTTTTTTCATCATGTAGATCCTTTTATGTTCTAAAAGGGATCATGCCTGAGCTGAATCTATGAATCTTTGAATGATGAATTTGGAAAAACAACAAGGATTGTTCAAGACGTGCATGAAATTGAAAAGAAAAAACTTAGAACGGTGGATGCAAAGATGTAGAGAGAGAGTTCATGGAGTACATTAGGTACTGCAAGCAGCTCAGTATGCCTAGGATATTAGGCGATTAGGCTGGAAAGGAAGAAGAGCCACACCATACAGGCTTGGGAGTGGCATTCTGAATGGAAACTGAGGTTTCGATGTCAAGACAATTGAGTATTACACCAACCTGTGCTTAAGAAGCGTTGTACCATATGATTTCATTCACACGTAGAATTTAAGAAACAAAGCAGATGAAAGTAGAGGAAGGGAAGGAAAAATAAGATAAAAACAGAGAGTGAGGCAAACTCTTAACTGTAGGAAACAAATAGGGTCGCTGGAGGGGTGGTGGGTAGGAGTTTGGGGTGATTGAGTGATGGGTGTTAAGGAGGGCACTTAGAGTAATGAGCACTGGGTGTTGTATGCAATTAATGAATCATTGGATTCTATCTTTGAAACTGATAATACACTATATATTAACTAAATTGAATTTAAGTACAAAATTTTAAAAAAAAGAAGCATTTTGGAGTTGGGTGAATTAAGTCTCATTGTTAATATATGAAATAAAGGAGATTCAGAGTTGATAAGTTTTATAGTTTCTTCACTCCCTTAGACTTATTCCATTCATATTTTTCCTCTACATTTTTTGTGATTATGTAGTCTTATCAATCAAAAATAATTATCTGTACATTTGGGTCATTTTCATGTTTATTAGAAATATAGATAAAACATTTTAAAAAGGAAAGAAAAAGAAGTAAATACTATTTCAGAAATAATTTTAAATTGTATTTAAATAAAATAACAAAAGACCTCTTTGTTTTCACTAAATAGTACAATATAACAGTGAAATACTTTTCACTAATTTTGGAATTTTTGGTTTAACATTTTTCTGTGGGTTGTATGTCCCTTTAAGTTAAAGGGACACATTAAGTACATTTTTAATAGATTATTAGCAGTAGCCACTTGCTATTGTAAAGGTCAAATACTTTAAAAAACCTCATCTTTTTTTAAAGGAAAAAAAATGAGGTCATCTCTAAATTAGACAATTCTTCCATAGTCTTTGTTACAAGTTACTTTATGAAGATTTATGTACTGCAAAATATTTTCATGATCACACTTGATAACATTGCAGTTTTAAAACAATTTTACTACTTAAAGCTCTTGTTTTTATAAAATTAACTACATTAGTGTCATCCCCATGTTTGCCATGGAATTATGCATATATCCCTTGTGAGAAGTAAAATAAGCCAAGGAATGACTGCCAATTTGTGTATAAGAATGAGTTTGCACTTACACTTATTTCTTAAATAAAAGAGTCGATAGAAACAGAAGTTCTACTGTTTCCATCCTACATCCCAAAGTGCCATCTTAGAGCTCATTTCCTTATCAAATTAATTTAGAAAAAAAAATAACCTAGATGAGCAGGTTTTTAACTATTAATCACATTAATATTATAATTTGCCTAATTATTAAATGACTTGTAATTCAACACTAAGAGCATAATGTTTGTTTGAAAAGATTAAGTTCTAAATTTCCTTTGGACAATTATGAACATTCTTTTCTGCAAAATATATTTTGAAGTTTTCTGTGTTAGGCTATAGTTAATTAGCCTAAGTCGCTGAGAGGATGTTTTGGGAGAGTAAAACAGGAAAGGCCGCCTACAGAACACAATACTCAGAAGTTTTGCATGGAGATTTTGGCATTAAGGTTTTCACAAAGAATAGACACACACTGTAGCAATTATTGATTGCCTGTTGGGGAAGGGAGGGCGGGGTTGAGAAAGAGCAGGGACTTGAGAGAATTCAAGGGTCTGCACAGATCTGGTTAAGAAGCACAATTAAAGAATCCAGTCAGGGAAATAAATTTGTGCAGATGGCTCAGAAAGGAAAACGATTGTCTTTGCTGTCATGGGTCATAAATTCACTCTCTTTCCCACAAAAGAGATAATTGATGCTTCAAACATTATGTACTAAAAGTACAGTAATGAATCCACAGTTAGTTTTGGGATAATATTGTCTTTTCTTAAAAGTTATTGGGAGCTTTCCTTCATAGAATGGTTTTGAGGACATAAAGAAAATCCATCCAATGATCAAAGAGATTTTCAAGAGAGAGATCCTGGGGCAATTGCTTTCCTCTTATGAATTGATCTATTTTCTGCCTTCATGCAATGTTCAGTTTCATTGAACCTTGAAGTAATTCAGAAATATTTCAGTATTTCAGAAAAAATGACGGGTAGGATTAGAAAAGGATATGCTTTATTTATTTTTTTAATAAGAAAAAAGGAAGAAGGCAGGAGAAGAGAAACTAGAATAGGACCCATGTACGAGGATGATTCAATTTCAATTTCCAGTCCTTCTTAGTACATTTCTCCTAAAGAGTCATTATTGGCTTCCTCACATTCTCTTTACTCTCTTCCATCTTTCCTTGCTCATTGAGACACATTTTTCTTTTCTTTTTGAAGTAAAACCCTTATTCTTTTATTTTCCAGGGCAATTTTATATTGTATTTTTGTTATTATTATTTTTATTTGAGAATGATTGAGCACTATCATCTCCCTGAACTTCAGTTTTTCTTTTCTCTGTAAGATGAGAATTAATAATTCATAATTCATTCTTTTTGCTATAAAAACCTGAGAAATAGAACTAGATCGCTTGTCTCTACTTGCAGGAGGTTTTGTGACACACATAGTAGCAGCTCAATAAATATTGTCTTTTTCTGAGTCACAGACTGACAGCTAGTCTCTCAAATGATTATTATTTCTTAAGCCAGTATGTATGAAGTAACTCTATCAAATAAGGCAACATATAAATGGTTTTTACAAATTAAGTCACAAAGGCATTTAGCTATTCCTATTCTTTATTTTAACTCTATGCCTCTTTACCACAACACTGTTACCTATTTTGCCCACATCAAATAATGGAACTTTAATTCATATTATCAGATATGTACGGCCCTTTTAGAACAACTATATATGACACATATAATATCAATACATTTTTAGCTATTTTTTAAGGCAGAGTTTAGTGAAGTTGACAAAGACATTGTTGATAGTGATGTCTAAATCTATGCTTGTAAGAAAGATTATAATCAGCTCACTATAAAGATACAAAAACTATGAGTTTCCCCAGATCTTTTCCACCAAGGAGCTGATGGCAACTCTTGGTATATGTAAGGGCTTTTGCCCACTGTAGATTCAGTTCTATATGATTTATATTGTTCTTGTCACATGCTGAGATATCTACTGGATTTTTTTTTAGTTAGTTTTCTAATTAATCTGGGGAGTGACCACGAAAATTTTTCACTGACCTGAATTTGTAAATCCAGTGTTTCTTGTGAAATGGGAGAGGAAATAGCAAAGGAATTATTCAACCATTTTTGTCAGTAAGACTCTCTTCATTTTGGATTCTGAACTCAAAATGCATTCACCATAGAATAGAGACATTTGATGACATAACACGTTCTGTGCTGTACCATTACAGGGCACCCTGTCCTCAAGTCTTTGGGGAGAGATAATCAGTGGAATCATGCTATTATGATTGCTGAAGGACAGTTCCTGATGGCTGACTGTGCTGTGTGATCCTATGTCCTGTGACTAAATTATTCTCAAATAGCTCTTTCTAGAAATATCTTTTTCTCTTCTCTACATTTTCTACCACATGTATACACTTGCCACTATCTCCTTGCTATTTTTGCCCCAAATGCTCACTCAGATTATTATTCGAGTTTATACATTTTTGGCAATATTAATTTAGCCCTTAATTATATTTTGTACTGTAACCTTTGGTTTTTGATATCCTAGAATATATACGCAAGCTGTTTCATAAATAGAATTCTTGCCTAAAATCTGCTAGGTATCAAAGCTCCAAGAGAAGAGGTCACTTAGAAAATGATTGGCCATGTGTTTCTTTGCATCTCTGGCAAAATAAGTTCTCCTTGAAATATTATTATGAATAAGTCATCATCTAGGCTAGAGGCCAGCTATGATATTTCCATTCTCTGGAATGCCCTGGAGTAATGTCATGCAAGCCCAGCACATGGGAGGTAGGGCTTTCAGGGGCAATGCCCCAAGTATCTTTCAGCACTACAACGTTTCCACTTTGGTTTATGTCAAACTGGCATCCTGCCCAAGAAAAGCAAAGACCTCATAGTTTAGGGGAGCAGCCATGACCTAAAATACCCAATATTTGACAATGTCTTTGCTTAGACCATAACATGAGCTGAAAATATGCTTTTGACATTGAGTATGCTACAATGTCTCCTCTTTTTCTTTGCATCTATAATATCTACCAGATATAGGAATGACAGTGATAAATGACAATGAAAAAAGAATGACTAAGCAATTGAGTGTATTAAACTTTCATCTCCCAGAGCCCCTAAACTAATTATTTAGTCTCAGGTCATTCATGTTAGGTTGACTCTTCCTCACAGTATATTTTCATCATCTAGATATATTACTTTCTATTTTTCAAAATCAGTATAAGAAACAGTAGTAGTAAGTTCCCAAGAATAATATACTCATTTTTTTCTTAAAGAGAAAAGAATCCCCTCATCCTCCCAAACTAATACTGCATACTATTCACCCATCAATATATTTATCCATCCATTCATCCATCCATCCATCCATCCATCCATCCATCCATCCATTCATTTGTTTATTCACCCACTTATTTGCCAGAAAGGTTTTTAATGCCAAATTAATTTTCAAGCACTCTGCTGGGTATCAGGGGTATGGAGGCAAACAAACCAGAGCCCCTTTCAGAGGAAGGAATCATGATCTTGTGGTTTAATCAGATAAAAAATCAATTATAGTAGGCAGGCCTATGATGGGATTTTGCCCAAGACTGTTTCAGTACAACATAAGAGCACCTGCCTCAATTAAGGAAATCAGGGAGAATTTTCCTGAGGAGGTAGCACTTGAATTATGTCTTGAAGGATAAAGTGAATAATCCAAAAGGATAGAGAGAAGTAACAGTACCCAATGCATAATGCAACATTCTACAAGCATAAGTGAACATGACACATTCTGGGGCTACATATGCGTAGTGAGGTAGTGGTGGGATGATACGTAGGCTGCAGAAGCCAACACTTGTGTGACATTTTAAGAAACTTCTCTTGATTCTAACGCAGGGTTTATCCACTGAAATATTTTAAGCGGTAGAGTCATGATCAGTCTTATGGCTTTAGTAAATTTTGACATGAGGAATTGACTTGAAGAGTTGAGACAATAATCAAGGAAATAAGTCCAGAGGACTTTGCCTGAGAGAATTCTTTACCTAATTACGTCTTCTTCTTCAAAATGATCTATTTACCATCTCCTAATCATAAATGGTCTTACCTTTCAGCAATCTGCCTAAGATATTTTAGAGGAAATTTGATTAAAATATTTACTAAAGATAATATGTAGAGAGCACTATGAGGAATGAGAGGCATAAAAGATAAACACGGTTCTTTTCTCCTCTCAAGAAGTTTCTTATTAAGTCAGAAGTATTCAGGACCCCGATATCTTTAATACAGACAGGATGGAGGAAGAGTGTTCATGAGAAAGACTGAAAAGAGAGAGAGATAATATCTATCTGGGACAGTAGGGGCTTGTGAGGGACTTCAAAAGAAAAATTATCAGAAGAAAATGAATAGAATTTCAATCAGTGGACTAAGAGAGAGGAGAAGAAATTACTCAGAAAGTGATATTATGCTGATCTCTCAGCAGGTATCATGTAACAGTTTTTTTCTTTATTTAGGGAACAGAGAGAATTAATGGGTTGTGACTACAGTTCTTTAGAGTCTAACCAAGGTGGCTGTGTCCTTTCATATGTTGTTTGAATATTTCATAGTGACACAAAATGAAGAAAATATGGTAAGCCCCTGTTTTAGTCCATTTGAACAAACACTTATTTGCTCCTGCCACATCCCAGATACTGTTCAAGGTCCTAGAAATATAACAGAGAAAAAGATAAGCAGTAGGTATGTCCTGAACATTTTATATTCTATCTGGTGAAAGCATGTTAGAAACACAAAAACATTTAAATAGATTAAGTTATTTCTGGAAGTGTTAAGTTCTGTAAAGGAAATAAACCCGAGTAATGGGATAGAGAGACTGAAGGGTGCAGTAGAGCTTCGGCAGACTGTCCAATTCGATGATCATGAAAGACTTCTCAAGAGTTTAATTTCTTTCTTCTTTTTTCTTTCTTTTACCTTTTGATTAAGTATAAATATATGCCAAAAAGTGTGTAAAGATCACTAATCTTACAGGCATTTCTCCAACACTTTTTGTCCATATTTTTGCAGGTTCACCATGTAGATCAAGATATGGACTGTGTCCAGCACCTCAGAATTTTCCCTTTGGCTCCTTCCCTAGCAATGCTTGGTTAGTGAACTGTGTGTTGAGCAGTTTACATTTGAAATAAGACCTGAGTAATGAAAAGAGATCAACCCTGTGATTATCTGCAGGTACAATATTCTAGGCAAAGGCAACAGCAGGACTTTAAGGCAAGAAAAAGCTTGTTTGTTTAAGAAACAAAATTAATATCAAAGTAGCTAGAACATAGTGAAACACAGAAAAACAGGGGATCATGTCAGAATTATGCAGCAGCCAGATCATATAAGGCTTTGTTATTTACACAAAAGAACCTGAATTTTTTGGCTTTCAATGTGGAATCTGTTGAAAGGATACAAATAATGTGAGATATTGTTGATTTTTGTAAGTGTTCGTTCCAGGAAAAAGTTTATCCAGGAGGCATATGGAGACTGAACTATGGCAGTAGACGTGGAAGCTGGGAGCCCAATAATGAGATTGTACTCAAGAAAATAGATGACAGAGAGTTAAATTATGGTAGTAGCAGTGGTAAGAATTTATAGTGTTTGCTAGATTCAATCAAAATATAAGGAAACAAAGCCAGGTAGTGGGACAGACAGATTAACTGGATGTGGCATATTTGCAACAGAAATAAATTGAAGATTATTCATAAGCCTAAGCAGCTGAGTGACTAATGGAAACATTCAGGATGATGGAGAATACTTGGGAAAGAATAACTTTGGCAAGAGCCAGGGATGTATGTAGAGACATGATTCTAGTCTGGCCGTTTATGTTTGAAATGTTCCTTTTACATGATCAATGAGCAAGACATATAAATCTGGGGTTCAAGGGAAAATTTTGGATAGATTTGGACTAGATTTCAGAGTGCTACATTAGATATTTCAAGCCATGAAACAATGAAATTACCCAAAGAGAGAATACAGATAAAAAAACAAAGAGAACTGAAATCCAAACCCGGAGGCAGGGTATCAGAGAAGTACAAACTAGCAAGGGAGTCTCAGAAGGAGTTGACAGAGTGATAAGAGAAAACAGGAAAATGAGACATATTAAAAGCCACGCAGAACAATCTTTCAGACTCAATAGCACAGACACTTTGATAAGACAAGAGGTTGAGAACTGGCCACAGGATTTGGCCTGATGAACACTTCGAGGGTTCCAAGAGTTTCTGTTTCTTGTTGTTCAAAATTCCTTTATCGATTTAGTCACTGTGTAGAAAGAGCTTACACATAATTGATGGGCTACTTTAAAAAAAAGTTTTATTTATTTATGAGAGAGAGAGAGAGAGGCAGAGACACAGGCAGAGGGAGAAGCAGGCTCCATGCGGGGAGCCTGATGTGGGACTAGATCCCGGGTCCCCAGGATCAGGCCCTGGGCTGAAGGCAGCGCTAAACCGCTGAGCCCCTTAGGCTGCCCCGATGGGCTACCTTTTAAGGGAATATTTACAAACTCAAAGTTCTTCTGGTGCTTGAACCATACTGATTATCCTCAAAGCCAAGTCCTCACCCAGAAAAACACACATCACGGTAATGCTAAGGTGACCCTGAATGAATAGTACATCTCTGTTTTCAGCTTTTCACATCCCAAAAAGCCCCTTACCTCCAGTCCACCAGTGTTTCTGATTTAATGCCTTTTATGGTTCTGAATTTGGGCAGAGAAGCATAATCACAAAATCATTTTCCCATAGCACGTCACCCCTTACTGTATCATAGCTGCCTACTGTTATCTCTTTTTTTTTTAAGATTTTATTTATTTATTCATGAGAGACACAGAGAGAGACAGAGACACAGGCAGAGACAGAAGCAGGCTCCATACAGGGAGCCTGATGTGGGACTCAATTCCAGGTCTCCAGGATCACGCCCTGAGCTGAAGGCAGGGGCTTAACCGCTGAGCCACCCAGGGATCCCCTGTTATCTTTATACTGAAGAGGAAACAGGATCTACCTCTCCTTTTCCCCACGTGTGGTTAAGATATAGTTATATAGCTCAACTAAGTTTTATTATTATTATTATTAATTATTATTATTATTATTATTATTATTATGGCTTCATATGTTTAGAGCAGTTTCAGGTTCACAGCAAAATTTAGGGAACATGCAGAGATTTCTCATATGTCCTCTGCCCCCACAGCAACATAGCCTCTACCTAGTTCAACAAGATTACAATTAAGATGGTGATATAACACAAGAGATAAAAATAAACAGGAGGGCAAAATGTATACAAAGAATATGTCCTTATCAAAAGAGATTTGCCAGAACCAAATATGCGTGCGTGCGCACATGCACACACACTTTTTATCTTCCCCTAAAACAAAAAAGCAGCTCCCCTACAAAGCAGGTAAATTCTCTCTCACTTGGGAGATAAAAAATTTGAGTGAAGGAATATCTTTCTTTTCCCATCTCATGAATACCAAACACCACGTAGGAAATGTGGTTATCTGAAACCACCATGCTGTAAGAACTGCAAGCTGTGTGGAGAGGCCCTGCAGGATGGCACAATTTGTGAAGAGGTCAAGAAACACTGAAATACTTGTCGTATGGATGAAGAACCTATCTTAGAAGTAGGTGCTCCAGCCCCCAAGCAACCCAGCTAAGATGTAACATCCACCTGAGCTCATCTCTGTTTCCTGATCCAAAGATGAGTCAGATAAAATGGTTATTTTAAAATACTAAGTTAGGAATAATTTGTCAAATAGCAATTGTAACTCCACATGACATTTGGATGATGCTCTATCAAGAAAACACAAAGCAAACCTAGTGACTTGATTCTAGCAACTAAGTTACAGTAGAGGTGATGGGATGCCACTTCAGACATTCAGTCATAAAAAGATTGTGACTTCCATGTTGGTGTGCTCTCCCACTCTCATCCATTCTCTCTCTCTATCTCTCTTTCGCTGAGAGAAGCCTGCTACCATGTTGTGAGGATGCCTTGGAAAGAGCAAGGCCAACTGTTATGTCATGATGACACTCAGGTTGCCAATGAAGTGCTCCATCCATATGGCAAGGAAATGAGATCTGAAGCCAACCATGTGAGGAAGCTCGGAGATCTTTTGAGGCCTGCCAACAGTCACCTAAGTGAGCTCAGAAATAGATCCCAACCCTTACTCCTCCACCCCGTTGAGCCTTGAGACAACTTACACTTCAGAAGACAGCTCAAAGCATTCTCTTGAGAGACCTTCAGCCAGAACCAGTCGGCTATGCTGCTTCTAGATTGCTGAACTGCAGAGTCTATGGATGAATAAATATATGCTGTTTTAAACTACTAATTTGGAGGTGATCATCATTCCAGATGGCTCATTCAAACAGCTATTGGCAGCAACGGTTCAGCTCTGGTTGCTGCCGAAGATGTCCGTATCACAGGACAGCCTGGGAGTCTTTCTAGCATCGCAGCTATCTTCCTCCTGAGTAAGCGATCTAAGAGAGCAAGAAAGAAGCCACAATTCCTTTTACGACCCAATCTCTGAAGTCACACATCTCCATTGCATCCCATTAGAAGCAAGTCATTATATTTAGCCCACACTCAAATATTAAGCTCCACCTCTTAAAGGGGAGAGATATCCAAGAATTTGTGAACATTTTCTAAAACTACTACATCTACCTTATCTCTATCAACAGTTTTGCTAAATTTTCCATCACTATGCAACACAGTTGATCTGTTCTTCAGTCTCCAATGACACTTTTCTCATTATCCTTCCACTGCCGCACACTGTCTACTTGAGGTCCTTCACACTGCCATCCATCATTTGGTTCTAAATACAAAGGCACATGTTTTGCATTTCTATTATAACAGGAAATCTACCTTAAGTACCAATTTTTGGTTTTGGTATATTTTCCTGAGTAACAAACCATTTCAAGCTATTAGTAGATTGAAACAGCAGCCGTTTGCTATGTGTGAACATCCTATGGGTCAGATATTTTGTCAGGGCACAGTGGGGAAGTCTCCCCCCCACACACACAAAGTGGGGGTCTCACAAGAGCAGCTGAAATGGCTGGAAATGACTGGTATGACTTGATTGGGGCCATAGTTTTGAGGATGAGCTGAGTTTTTCAGTTCTCTTCCATGGGGTTTACTGAAGCTAGAAGCACAAGATAGGTTCTTTCCCCATGTCCAGCGCCTGGATTAGAATGGCTAGAATCAGTGGGTCTGGTCAGACATCTCTTTTTCTCTAAGTGACCTCTCTGCAGAGCTTGGAAGTCTCGCAGTGACTAGAATTCTTTTGCAGCCCTGAGCTCCAGAAGGAACATCTTAAGAAACTCAGGTAGAAGTCGCAGGGCTTGGTATGACCTAATCTCAAAAGTCACTCATATGACTTCCTCTGCACTCTCTTGATTATACAGGGCCAGCCCTGAATCACTATGGAAGGAGATAACACAAGGGTGCAGAGACCAAGAGTCTTGGTTCATTTGGGAACCATATGTGGAAACTAGCTACCACGGTCCTCTACTGGTTATTTATGTCCTCTCTTCTAGAATACACTTTTTTATTCCCTATGCAGAGTACATTTCCTGAAACACAATTTTTATCTGCATCAGTGGGGTAAATAAAGTTTATGGCAATGGCTTGCAGATGTAACTAAATTGGAATGGGTTTCAGAAGACATAATGATATCCAATAAACGAGATAATATTATCTTCATTTCCCCAAACCAATAAGTTTGTGTGTTGTTGTTGTTGTTGTTGTTTTTAAGCACCAAAGGAGCAATTTTATGGGCATTGCTTATTAGTTTAAGAATTTTACATACTGCTCCTTGTACATTCTTCTGTCATCCCAGAGCTTATGCATTTATTCTTTAAGAATTGGTATCATTTTTAATTATACAATTTCCTTAATCACAAAAACGTAGGGGAAAACATTCCACGGAGTAGAGAGTCAATATGTTTGTTGGTGGTACTATTTGTATAGAAAATTATGTATTAATATGCATGCATTTCAATAAGCATGTGCTAAATACCTCTTTCATGCTGGGCTCTGCATGATATTTTTATGAAGGCGTGCAACCTTAAGACAGCTGCAGAACCCTCTCCTCTCCCCTCCCCACCATCTTGCTTCCTGGCTGCATGGCTTTGAGTACCACTCAGACTGATTGGAGTTTCAAGAGGACTGACAGTCATTTAAATATAGTAATTTTATATCTAGCAGTTGTCTCTGAACTGTCTCTGAACAGGTATAAGATTTCTAAATTTTTATGACAGTAGAATAGGATACATTCTAATTTCCTTCAAAATAAGAACAACAGTATAGAAGGATAATTCACAATGTGCCTTATTTAAGAAATCTTTCTTCTTCCCTCCTTTTCTCCTCTTCTCTATCAAGAAATATAGAAAAATAATATCGGATTTCCAAACATGTCACCATCTATGTGAGGTTTCTCTCTGGTCTACCAAAGAACCGCTAAATAGGGTTTTCTCTGGTCATCATTTTTGAAGTGATAGCTTACCTTAATGCCAATTACATTA
Organism: Canis aureus; assembly: GCF_053574225.1. Taxonomy (NCBI): domain Eukaryota; kingdom Metazoa; phylum Chordata; class Mammalia; order Carnivora; family Canidae; genus Canis; species Canis aureus. Next base: position 19,445,335 of record NC_135645.1, read on the forward strand.
CTTTCTTTGTTTCCTCCACCACACTCCCCACAATCGATAAGCCTATTTATTTGTTTATTTCCTTTTCCTTCTTGAAATATAAGACCAAGGACAACAGACACATTGTGGGTCTAATTTACCACTAGACCTAGTGCGTGGTCTAAAATCAGCATAATGATAGATTAAGATCTGTTGCATAATTAGTAGAATAAATTATTCCACTTGGCACCTCAGAAACCAAGCAACGCAGTGTCCATTTCTGGGCATTGTGGAAACTTGCTGAAGACATGCTTTCCTTTCTCTTGGCAACTACCCCTGTTTTCACAAAAGTTTCCATACTTCCTCTGCACAATCCAAATGTTTTAGGGGAAACTGACTCTACTCCTAACTCAGAAATGTGGTAGATAAGCCAGGACAAAATAATTCAATGGGTGACATTCCCTAGGCTGCAATGAGAGAATAGTTTTTGATCCAGTGAGCCAAAGAGGAAATCTGGGGAACAATTTCTTCAGTTATATGAAGACGTATATCTACACATTTCATGTGTCCTGAAACTTACACATTATGGTCGAGCATCCATCATGAAGAAAAAGAGTATACCAGTAATTTCTACCGAACTTAATCCAATGGTCAATTCCTAGACCTTGACTATTCCACTCAGCAACAGCTGACACATTCTCTGGTGGACACTACTATGCAATACCTAGAAGGCTATTCAGAAATAATGATTTATTAGCACAGCTTCTAGGATGCTAACTATCATCCCCTTCCTACTTCCTGGAGCAGCCCACATTTAGTGACAGAGAGGTATGTGAGTATAAAGGCTTGATTCTGTTTGCTTGAATTGCCAACAGCTCTGAGGTTCCTCTCATCCTCAATACTTCTTTCAGGGTCAGCAAAAGCCTCCATTGAGCCTGCATTGCAATTTGGCTTCCTTCTCTGTCAAAGCCTGTTTTCTTTTTCCTCCCAACAGATGTTGGTCCTGTATCCTAAGCATACCCCTTAATAGCTATATGTACATTGACAAATGGATAAAGAAAATGTGGTATATGCATACAATGAAATAGTATTCAGCCATAAAATAAAAGGAAAATATACCACTTACAACAACAATAGCTGGACCTGAAAGATGTTATGTAAGCGAAATAAAACAGCCAAAGGACAAATACTGTTATGATTCTACTTATATGGTCATCTTAAATAGTCAAACTTATAGAAGAAAATAGATTAGTGGTTGCAAGAAACTGGAGGAGGGAGAATGGGGAGTTGTTCAATGAATATAAAGTTATAGTTATGTCGGATGAAAGTGTTCTAGAGATCTGTTCTATATAGTGCCTATAGGTAACAATGGCATTTACCCTTAAAAACTTAAAAGAGAGTCTTATGTTAAATTTTTTTATCACATACACACACAAAAAAAACAAAGGAATGCTTAGTGATGGATGTATTTATTGTGTTGATAGCATTATGAGTACATGCAAATGATCAACAGGTATATGAAAAAGTGCTAACATCACTAATCACCTAATCACCAGGGAGATGCAAACTCATCAAACTGTATACATTACATATGTGCAGGTTTTTATATACCAATGATATTGTAATAAACATAGTACATATATAAGTATATTGCAATCATGTATATTGCAATAAAGCTAAAAATACGATCATGCATGTGAAAGTACTTTGAAAACTGAGACAAATTTTACACATTTATGAAATCACCACTATTATTAACATTATAATAAAATATATGCGTTGGCACTAGTTTATAAGCGAAAAAATTGATTAGGATAAATTTAAGCATGAAAGTAAATTATTGGAAGGATATTGAATACATCATAAAAGCAGTAGGAAGGCTCGAGAATTGAGGTCTGGAATTGTGGGAGTTCAGGAAGAAGGAAAATCATTCAGGGCCATTTTCCAAAAATAGCCTGGTGAACATACTATCCTTGGCACCACCAATATTCTTACTCCATCTGTGTCAGTAACTCACCACTGCTATAGGACACCACCACTGCCATGGTCAATGCTACAGGAAATGATTTCCAAACGTCATCTTTAGATGACTAATGCAAGTTTCAAAATATCTGGATCTCTGAACTTTAGTCATTGGTCTGCATCCCACCTGCTGGGATCAGAAGAGGGTCTCTTAGCCCAATTCTGGTTTTGCAACAGAAAACAGAATTCACCAAGATTTCCTACATAGGAATGAATTATATCAATAGTATTTTCTTAATACAGCTTGGATAAAGGGCCATCCAGGGACAAGGGAAACTCCCCATCAAGTTTTCGATAGCCATTACTCGACATTAATTACCCCTATAGAAGAATAACCTTGGCTAACAAATAGTGAGTGATAGGAACTCCGCTGTAGCTATAAGTCTATATCTGTAATAATTGCTTTAGCAAGAATGAAACCCAAATAATGAAGCTGGCAAGGATAAGGTAAAAAATACAAAAGAAAAGAAAAATGCCTTTATAATTATACAGTGTGTTGAATTACTAGTGAGCAGGAAGGAAAATGCACAGTTCTAGTCAGACAATGCTAATTATTTCCAAAGCACATTATATGGGTAATTTGTGAAAATGAGCTGAATCACTTATTAATTATATATTCAGTGGGCTAATTTTCCAATTTTCAGAAAAAAGTATACATTTGTTCTTTATGAAACTGAAAATTATTTATAGTCTTTAGTAATAACTTGAAAATGAATCTTAGTGTCTTATTCTTGCTGATTTATATGAAAATTTCACTCAAATTTTCAACTTTGTTGACTTACTATACAGCCATTGGAATTTCTATTATGCTATGAATAGGAGAAAATTAGAATAATGTTTCAGTTTTACAAGATGATGAAAGTTATCTTTGGAAGATATTATCAGAATATGAATATATATTTTTATATATAAATTCACTTCTATACTTCATGACAACTTTCTAAGTCACAGAATTCTCTCTCACTGAACAAAGAATTTTAGTTAACTGTATAGAGGGATTGAGGGCAGTGTATTGAGAAGAGGTATTAGTTTACAGACTATGATGAGAGAAAAGAGAGACATAGGTCATTTTGCACTTTCTTTTGAGAAAACTCGGTCCAAATCTATGAAGTTTATCTTTGGCCTAACATCTCTATGTTGATTCACCATGAAGAAGCAGATGAAATGTTAAGAATAATTCTGCTGGATTTTTTATTTGTGACGAGAACTTGGTATGATATAGACCAAAGCCTTAATCCCACTGTACTTCCCTTTACAGAGATTCCATAAATTTAAGAAAGTATAGAATTGGCCCTAGCATTAGTTTATGGGTGTCTGAGTATGACTGCATGAGAAATGAAGGTGACTGATCCTTTTCCTGGTTTGGAACAGCTGAAGTTGCTACCCTATCATATCCCCTCAGCATTCTGGGCACGGCACCTGCAGCTTTAGTGGAAAGTTCACATTACACCTACTGCTTCCCCTTGAGCACTTGTGATTCTGTGTCTGAGTGATTAATCTGACCCCATGAGTACAGAAGGACAAAAGTTCTAGGCAGTAATGACCCAGGGGCAACTCTCAACCAGTGAGGGTTTATGGCCTATGGACAAAATACCCAGCTCTGGGCTCTTTGGGTCCTGGAATTCTGAGGTGTGCTCAATATAAGACTCAGTGAGACTCATTTACTCCTAGTGGTAACCCTGTCATTGACACACATTTTGTGCCCCTCCTGCCTCCCTACCCTCCCTTACTTTTCCACTTCCTCATTATGCTTTCTAGGATCACCTCCCTATGGCACCCAAATTCTTTCCTCAGGGTCTGTTTTTTTTTTCCTGCCTAAATGTCCACTTATTTATTTATTTTTTTTTTTAAGCCAACAGTGTCACTCTTCTGGAGACCTATGATTGAGCAAGGAAGACCAAATCTCTGCTACCTGATTGCATTTGTGAAGAGCTAAAGTTCTCTGATTGTTGCTGTATTCTTCCTACAGAGGCTGTGGTCTGCTCTGGAGACCAATTCTTTCTTTTAGTTTTTGTCTGCCATGATTTGAGGCCCTCTCTCACAGAGTCTGCACAAAAGAATACATGAATGAAATCCATTTGTTAAGCTGCAAATGAATGGCTTCATTGATCTCAGTTGTTTCTGATGGATTGCAATACTTGCTTCCTGCTAATCATACTTTTCTTGGATTCATTCTTTATGACTATTTTAAATAAGTACCTGTGAGTGGGACTTAAAATATTGAATTTCCATGGTCCACAGAGCCCATTATCTTTTGCCCTTATTTTCCCTCTGCCTTGTCCACCCCAACACTCCAGCTTCCATGAAAGTAGGAGCTTTGTGTGTTTTGTTTACTGCTCTATCACCAACACAACAATAACGAAAAGTACTTGGCTAGTAAATGCTTTGTAAATGTTTGCCGATGCGTCAGATGAATCAATGCAATTCAACAACTGATTGATGAATCAATCAATGCATCAATCTCTATAAGGTAGCCTTATAGACACGGGCAAATTGATTAACCTCTCTGTGCCTCAGTCTTCTCATATGTAAAATGGGGATAATAAAAGTCCCTCCCTTACATAGTTATTTTGAGCTTTGAATGAGATTTTACATGTAATATATTCAGTGTAGTACCTGACCCATAATAAACACTCGAAAAACGGAGCTTTTATTATTATTATTATTATTGTTACTATTTACTTAATATGTATTTAATAAGAGATGACTATATGACAGACATTGTTTAGGTGTTGGGATTACAGCAGTGAAATACATATGCAAGGTTGCTGTGCTCATAAGATTATAGTATAACAAGTATGGTATATGATAAACAGATAATACCTATATAAATACTTTAGCATAAGGAAATTCGATTTTTTCCCCAATGGATCAAGAAGAACTACATGAAGTATGACTCAGAGAATGACATTTTGTAAAAGCACATTTTCATTGCTTCAACAGTAAAAGGATAGATTAATTGGGGGAAAATATTGGAGATAGGATGATTTATTAAGAACACCTCAATATCTCAAGAAAAAGATAATAACAGTAGTAAAAGGAGTGCATCTGAGACACTCTTCTGGATGAGAAAAGATAGAGCTGGGTGGGTGGTCATTCAATAACTGACAAGGCAGCACAAGAAGAACAGGTAGAGAAAGAGATTTAAGATAACTGTGTGTTCCCTGAGATCTATTAGAGCAAAGCATTGCAGAAGAACTGAGAGCAAGCAGGAGTTGGGGAAAGTGAAATGATTCTTGAAGCTTTGCAGAAAGTGGTAGGAGCAGAAGATTTGTGCCTTTATCTGGAGCAGTGAGTTGAGAAGATAGACAAGTTGGAGGTTAGGTTGAGAAGACTCATCATCAGGACTCATGATGTAGCTAGGGAGAGGGAGATTGCTCACAGGAGAAAAGAAAAAACAGATGAGGAACATTTTCTGAGTATTAAAAAAAAAAAAAAAAAAGATGTCTCCTTTTACTTCAAGGCTATTTCTGCCATCACTTTTGTTTTCAGAGTGACTCAATCTCTGATTCTACCCAGAATGCTTCCCTCCAGCTCCCAAAGGGGTTGCTAAGAATCCTAGTGTCTCTATTTGGTTCTACGATGGTCACCTGACTCTGGATAAGATGTTCATAATTCCATAAAATCAGACAGTGCTTTCCAACCTTTTTGTTTTCTTTTTAGTCTCTAAAGATAAGGATTATTTCCTTTAACATAAACATAATACCCGTAATCACACATTAAAGTAATAACTCTTTAATGTTATTAAATATGTAGCCTGTTCAAACTTTCTTTTTTCTTTTGTGACTCATCCCTTCCTTATTTTGGCAATATATCAGCCCTAAATTTTTATTATTTCCAGACTTGATTTTCTTTCTCTTGCCAAAGTTAAAAGACAAATAAAAATTTGGGTTTTCATAAAGGTTCTCCCGCTCCTTCGGGGATTTAAACAAAATACCACAAACTAAAATCATCTGAAACAACCATTTTCTATGATCTTGAAATGTAAACATGTCAGCAAAATCAAATATGGCATATATATATATATATATATATATATATATATCAAACATATTGAGACCCCAAATAAATGCTGAAGTGTGCCTGCTTTCTAAGGGAAGAAAGGGCATTGCAAGTTCATAACTAAATGGAAGACTTCAATAATTTAAATATAGTTCCCAGGAGCCAGAGGGCTGAAAAGGTTTCTGCATAAGACTTGTGCAAGCCTCTAGATTATGAAAATTAAATATTTTAAAAGTAGAAGTATTTGTTCTTCCACCAAGATAAAACCTTCTGTGAAAAATATTTTGTGGCAGTTGCTCTGTTAGGACTTTGCATATCTGAAATAATCCTCACGGTAATTGTATAAGGTAGAGATTATCAAGCCCACAGTGCAGATTTGTAAAGCAGGTTTATCAAATGTGCCCAAGATTACTAACTAGTAAGTAGATTTACTCTCAGGCTGGTGTACCCTTGATGCTTTCTTTTCTCATTCCCTGTTGAACAAAAAAAGAGAACACAAATTCATGGGCTATATCATATTTAATTTGTGCTAACATTGGAGTAATATTTTCAAATATGGGAAAACATAAAGCATATTGTGAAAAATTCTATAAAAATCCCCCAGCAGCACACTGCTCGGCCCTTAGTAGGCAGTCAGTAAGCATTAGTGTCTTTTCATCTATAAAAATCTCAAGATTTAGGAAGTCTTGTACAGGCTACAAAATGGAATTGATAGCTATCCCTGATAAAACAATTTTTACCTTTAAAAATTGTTTAAGACTGATAGAGAATGTAATGAGACTTTTTGAAATTTAACCTAGATTAGATCTATAATGTTGAATGGAATAAGCAAGAGTTTCGGTTAAAATAAACAGTTATGCTGTTGTGAGTGAAAGCTGAGTTTACCTTGCAGGTTCTCCAGAGGAATAATTTTATTTCAAACTATATTTACCCAAGGGCAGTTTTTCAACCATATTTTGCTCTTTGCCAATGAAAATTGTTTTCTGACTGTATCTTTGTTTAGAAACCCAGCATATTTTGACTTCCATATAGCAATGCCTAATACATATTTGCAGGATAAATGAAAGGAAAATTAGGCAACATGGAGGGCTCTCCTTACATGAAGACAGAATCAGAGGCAGAGAAATCTTTGTTGGAAAATTTTCCTCAATATATCACAGGGAAGAAATGCATAATGCTTCGAAGAATCTTTTTTTACCACGTAAAACCAGCTCTCAGCAAAACTCTGCTGTCGATGGGTCACTTTCCCTTGATCTGTCCCCTCCTTGGGCTCCATGTCCTTCCTTGTTGGTCTCATTCTTACCTTGGTCCTGTGCTCTGGTCAGTGTAATCTAAACAATGGGTGATGTTGGCCAACCTGTCTGCCACACCACGCCTCTCTCCCTCAGGCTCCCTGTCTCCTTGGTCCCTATCCCCAGAGCCTAGCAAAGTGTCTGGTGTATCTACCAGTCTTTCTATACTAAACTGAACTGCTGTATCTCCCCAACTCATTTGCATCTTATTAGAGGACTTAAAAGTTTCAGAATAATGGACCATCAATATAAAAATTCCATGTTTAAGAAAGAGATTTCTGATACCTTCAAATTCTTGTCATGGAGTCTCACTGCTTCTGCTTATGAAGGTGATCAACTTATTATTTCTCTTTAAACTTTAAGCCCCATTGTATATTTGAAACCATTTGTACCAATCAATTGTACACGGCTTGGTTCTGCCGGTCTCTACTCATGGTCTTCATAATATCACAGCCTGGCAGTGTTTGGATGGTTCTGGAGGCGGGGATAGGTACACGTTCAAAAGCGTTTCCCCTGAGGGAAATCCAGCTTGCTAGACAGTGGAGAAGTGTAGCTTGTTAAAGAACGAGCCAGTTAGATTCAGCAGGATGCATGCACTCTGAGATAAATAAATCCTGATAAATTGGCCCTAATCTGAAGTCTTCTTTCTCAGAGTATGAAGAAAATTTTTAAGATTTCTCTTCAATAAATTAATGATTGGTGGATAATGAACAAATAGCAATTTTGGATTACCTTTAAAGAATCCTAACATTATTAATTCAATATCTTACCACATCTTCATAATCTATCAACTCTTTGCATTTTTCCCCATTTGGATTTTTAAGACTGGTTGGTTTATATTTTACATCAGATGTTTTATTTGTCTCTTTGAATAATGTTTGTCCAAATCTAATGGTCTTGGAAATGCCTAACTATGGTGCATCACTATCACTCTTTCAGTTGCCAGTGGAAAACAAACAAACAAACAAACAAACAAAAACAATGCAAACTGGCTTAATCAGAAAGAGATGATCTGGTTTCATGTAACTGAAAATGTCTGGAGGAGTTCAGACAGGACTGATCTAGAAACTCAAACGATGTCATCCAGGATATCTTGATTGTTCTTGTTTTGTTTCTTTGGGTTTGTTTTTCTCCATCTTGTGTTTGCTTCACACTCAGAAAGCTTCTCTCCTTGTGATTATAAATGCAGCCTCGAATTTTCTCAGGTTCAAAATCAGTGAGAACTATGTTCTTTCCTTATAGCCTGTGTAATTTCTTCTGATGGAACTAACCTGAGTCTTTGGCCAACCCCTGAACCCATCACTCTACCTCTACTTAGGTGGGTAGATTAGGAAGGATGGGGAGTTGGAGGGGAGGAAAGAGAGAGAAGGAGAGTGGGAAAGAGAGAGAGGGAGAAAGGAAGAGAGAGAGATTGGTTTCCCTGAAGGCAGGGACTATCTCTAAACCACATTTATTTTTCCAGTTTATTCCTATAGTTTGGTAAATGCTAGGCCTCTAGTACATATTCAATACATAAAAATTAAATTGACATGAGCTTAATATCTGATTCAGTTCCCACATTATTAATTTTTCTCTTTCCTATCTTGTTGGATTATTTTAATTCTGTTGAGACAGTGTGAAAGCTCCTTCAATTTTTACTTATGTAGCTTTAATCTTTCTCTCTTTTTTTTTTTTTTTTTTTTTTTTTGCGTGTTCCTCCATTATCTTTCTATCATAGCTGCTTCTGCTTATAGATCCTGGCTTCTTTTCCTAGAGTGGCTACATCTTTTAGTATCATATGGAACATCATAAACGGTTTTCTACTTTGTTGTCTCATGAGAATAAATAGGTGTGAGTGGGAGAGCAGGAGAGCATGCATTGAGGGTTTATGATGGCTCTAATCCTGTGTGTTAGCCCCTTCAATCCAAAGAGCAAAGCCATGAAGTAGAAAAATTATTGTCCTCCTTTTACAGATGAGAAAACTGAGGCATAGAATAGTCAGCCATTTGCCCCAGTTTTCAAAGTTAGGAGTAGATGAGCCATTCCAGGAAATAATTCATATCAGTAAGTTGCTCATTTTTTGGTCTGTTTGTTTTGGAGAACCCTGTCTTTCATGGTGCAATTTTCCTTCAGAGTTCCTATTTTGTTCACCGGTGGTATTTGGAATATTGATTCTTCCTCTGATAATGGGGAATAGTCTCAAACCTATGTTTGCAAAGCAGACGTGGGGATGAGGATTTGAGTACTGGTTAAAACCCTTTCTCAGCAACATGAGGACAGATGACTATTCCCATTTCCCAATTAAATATTCATATTTAGCAGCTACTTCCTCCAGGAAGCCTCATACTCTTAGTAGGATTTTTCCCCTGATTACACCAACTATTCTGACATGCCATGTAGAGGATTATGTAAAAAACTACAATCACTGCCATTTAGCAGTAATGGCTGTGCAGTTTTCTGTTGGAATAGACCTTAGCTTTCTGAGCAAGAAGCCATGTATTAATGAAAAGCATGTTTTCTCGTGCTCTTTCAGCTGGAGAATATCATTACATTTCATGGAGCAATATACAGAAAGAAAACCACTTCCCACCCTTCATCTAGTTCCTCCTAGCTTATATTTAGTAGACAGTCTTCTCATATACCAGTAATATATTGTATGATAGTCTTAATATTTAGGTCTCGCAAATTTACATCTTTTTTTTCTGAATCTCGTAGATAATTTTATGGAAGTTTATAAGGCCGTTAGCCAGAAACCATTTGAAGCCAGACAGCTCATTCATTAGGTTCATTGATTTTTCTAATTTAACTATCAGAGGGTAATCTTCTATATTTCCATTACTACAAGTTATTGGTAGGAGAGAGGAAACTCATTTTTCTCCCTTGATCTCTAACATTATTATTTTACAAACAACTCACAACATGAAAATGAAGTACATAGGAGGAGAAAGAACTTTCTTTTAAAAATAGAAACATCTAAGTACAAGTTATGATGTTTTCATTTAAATCAATCAGTGCCACTTAATGCTTAATTTAAATTTTAACATCGTTTCTACATTAAAGTAAATATTTATTTAATGATTTGCTTTTGCTTCAAAAAATTGCAAATTCATGAATTGAGCAAATGTAGGTACCTACTGAAAGGCAGTTGTAGTGTTCTGGAAATCTGAACTCAGAGTATTCGGGACTGAAGTCCTACTACCAGTACTATGTTCCACCATATACCCTTTCCCTTCAAATAAATCACTTGCTTTTGTAAAGCTTGAATTTTCTTTCCTTTAAATAGGAACAATAAAATCTATCTTATAAATAAGATCTATAAGATTATATATAGATAAGAGATTATAGATATAGATAAGACGTATTTATGAATGATATTTGAGGAAATGATTTTTTTTTTGAGGAAATGATTTGAAGTAACAAGTACTACGGAAATATAGGAACTACTTAATAATTATGAAAATGCTTTGTTGCTGCAAACTATTTTAAATCATATTATTTGGAGATAGCTTTGATCTTCAATCAAGAGGTTTTCTAAAAGAAAATGTCACCTGGTTTAAGGATGTCACTTCCCTCATCTTACTTTTGGAACGTTCATATGCAAATTAGAAATAGTTCAGAATATGGCACTCGTGTCTCTTTTTCCATTTAAATAAAATCAAGGTCTAAACTTGTTATTTTTGTTTTCTGATAAGAAAAGTCTACTTTCATCATCAAATTACAAACTAACTTGAGCAGTTTCATCTCTTTTCAATCAAAGACAAATTTACAAGGTAATGTTTTGTTCATTGTTTCTCTGCTATTTAATAGCCTCTCTAAACAATGTTTTTAAAAAGGATTTTAATATATTTGAATATAATCTAACACTCTATTACAACAAATATGAGATTTAAAATACCCTCTGAAGAACTGATATTTAACTCTCTTATCTCCTGTTAAAAAGAGTTAGTTATTTATAAAGCACTTAGAACACAGAGGTGACCCCTACTAGGTGTTCAGTCAGTGTCAGCTGCTGACATTAATGAGAGGGAGGAAAGGATAAATGAAGACTAAACGAATAAGTCCTTTTCTCTAATTTACCTGAGCAGTCCTCATTTAATGCCATAAACAATCCAAAAGATGACAAAGAAGAAAATACAAAATAGAGGGAATCTACTAGGTAAGCAGAAAAATAATTTTATAAGAGTAGTTGAAATTAACAGTAGTTATATAATGTTTGGCTACATGACACAAGGCACTAAAAATTATACCGTAAATTGTGGAGGCAAGAGATGCCAAAACAGCACCTGCAGAGGACAGTATCATTGTCCTTTCCTTTGAAATGGGAATAATAGTAACAAGCAGAAATGGTACATAATGACTTCTCTAACTAGGGATAAAATAGGAAAGTCCAGTTCAACTCCCTTTAAAGTACATTTCCTGAGATTATCAAGCTCAACTGCACAATGATACCTGCTAAGTTTAAGAGTTGTTGACTATTTCTGGGGCACCAGGGTGGTTCAATCACTTAAGTGTTCTATGCTTGATCTCAGCTCAGGTCTTGATCTCAGTGTCATAAGTTCAAGCCTTGGGTTGGGCTTCACAGTGGGCATGGAGCCTACTTTAAAGAAAGAGAGAGAGAGAGAGAGAGAAAGAGTTGTTGACTGTTTCCTTGGAAGTAAAGCTGAAACCAGCATGATGTGTAAAATTCATTGATGACTGGATCTTTGTATGCCATTAACCAGACAAAGGGATTGTTATTTTATTTTATTTTACTTTATTTTATATTTTTAAAGATTTTATTTTTTTATTTATTTATTTGACAGAGAGAGAGAGCACAAGCACGGGGAGTAGCAGAGTCTTCACTGAGCAGAGTCCAATGCAAGGCTTGATTTCAGGATCCTGGGATCAGGAACTGAGCTGAAGGCACTCTTGACTGACTGAACCACCCAGGTAAGTGCCTCAGGGCTTGTTATTTTAAACATAAGCAAAGACAAGCAGAACCTCAGATCCTTAGCAATGTGGTAAAAATCATGCTTTTTTTAGCTGTCCACTTTATTAAGAAATTTTTATTCTTTGGGTACAAAGGATCTTATATTAGTCTAGTATTATCCCAGACACCCCAAAAAAATGTATATAATAGATATATTGCATAGTATCATGGATTGGAACTCCTAAAATAAATCTGAGGGATTGGCTTATGATAAAAGTCTTCTTCAAATTTCTGAGAAAAGATTCTCCTTGTCACAGAAGATATTTTAGCTGACAAAAATTTAGACTCTGGCTTTATTTTCAAGAGTTCCTGGCATTTACACACACACACACACACACACACACAAACTGTAAACACATTTAATGGACTTAAGTTTAATAGTTTTAAGTCACTGTGTTACACAAAGATAATTATGGATTTTTTAAAAGATTTTATTTATTTATTCATGGGAGACACACAGAGAGAGGCAGAGACATAGGCAGAGGGAGAAGCAGGCTCCCTGTAGGGAGCCCCATGTGGGACTCGATCCCAGGAATCCGGGATCACGCCCTGAGCCAAAGACAGATGCTCAACTGCTGAGCCACCCAGGTGTCCCTAATTCTGGATTTTTAACACAAGAAAGACTATATAATCGTACAGTGATAATAAATTTATCCACATTTGGCAAGGTGCTCATCACTGATATATAGGAAAGAATTTATGAATTAGGTATATTAAGTAAAAGCTATGAAGACTATTATCCATTGATTTATCTTGTTTTATTTTCCAAGTTGTATCCTTGAATCATTTCAGATAAGCAGAAAACATATCTAGACTTTATTGATTGAGCTCACAGTCCACTGAATTATGTGCTTATACTTTTTCTTGGCTTTTAGTAAGATCGAGTAAGAAAGAGTTAAAACTTAGACATTTATTTTTCATCTTCTGAAAATACCTGTCAAAGTTCTCTTAGTATATAATTCTAAGAAAATGTATCTATTCTATAGAACTTGGTATTTCTTTTTATCTTCTAGTGAGAAACACATAAACCACCATGGTTCCATTTCTGCTTTGATTCCCACCATGTTCAAAACAAAATTGAGTGTTCAAATATAATAATAACTGTGGCCAAGTTTCTGAAAGAATTATTTCTTTTTTTGTCTTCCTCCTACATTTAATTTTTATAAGCACAATGGCTTGTGTGCCATGATATTTAATAAGAGTTTGTTTTAAAAAACAATAGAAAAAGAAATTATAATTATATGATGTGATAGAGGTGTTGGCTAACATTATGGTAATAATCATATTGCAATCTATAAATGTATCAAATCAGCACATTGTGCACTTAGACTTATACGATGTTGCCTGTCAATTATATCTCAATAGAAAACTAAAAATTAAAAAACAACAGATTTGTAAGTCATTCAAAATCATTTATGTAATAGACATGGATAAAATTAAAAATAAACATAAATAAATAGCATATACCATACACAGAAATCAACTCAAAATGAATTAAACAGGAGTGTAAGACTGAAACCATAAAATTCCTAGAAGAAAACAGGCAATAAGCTCCTTGACATCAATCTTGGCAATACGTTTTTGGATTTGACACCAAAAGCAAAGGGAACAAAAGCAAAAATAAGCAGGTGGAGCTCAATCAAACCAAAAAGCTTCTATAAAGCAAAGGAAACCATCAACAAAATGAAAAAGCAACATACTGAATGGAAGAAAATATTTGCAAATGATATATCTATCAAGAGGTTAATACCAAAAATATAAAAATAAAACAACTCAATAACAACACCAACAAACAAACAAATTATACACTTTAACAAATGGCCGGAGGATCTGAATAGACATTTTCCCAAAGAAGATATACAGATGGCCAATGAAAAGGTGCTTAACATCACCAATCATCAGGGAAATGCAAATAAAAACCACAATGAGATATTACCTCACACTTATTAGAATTGCTATTATAAAAAGGCAAGAAATAATAAGTTTTGGCAAGAATATGGAGAAGAGGGAAGGAAGTCTTATGCACTGTTGGTGGGAATGTAAATTGATGTAGTCACTGTGGAGAACCATATGGAAGTTTCTCAAAAAAATAAAAATAAAACTATCATATGATTCAATAGTTCCAATTCTGGGCATTTATACAAAGGAAATGGAAAACTACTTTTAAAAATTATCTACACTCCCAGGTTTATTGCGGCATTATTTACAATAGCCAAGATGTTGAAATAGCCTAAGTGTCCATTGATGGATGAATGCATAAAGAAAATGTGATTTTATATATATATCTAGATTCATATATCTAAATATAACTATTTTATGCATCTATAAATATATACTTATATATCTAAATATAGAATATATGTGATGGGATATTATTCAGCTATAAAAAAGAATGAAATCTTGCCATTTGCAACAACATCAACAGACCTCAAGGGTGTTATGCTGAATGAAATAAATCAGACAGAAAAAGATAAGTACTGTATAATATCACTTATATGTGGAATCTAAAGTCAGAACAAAGCAAAAACAAAAAAACCTCTGAAATTATAGATATAGAGAATAGTTTGGTGATTGCCAGAGGCAGAGATTGGGCAAAATGGGTGAAAACGGTCAAAAGATTAACACTTCTAGTTATAAAATAAATAAGTGCTAGGATGTAATGTACAGCATAGTTACTATATTTAATTACTGTATTGCATATTCGAAAGTTGCTTAGAAATTGGATCTTAAAAGATCTCATCAGAAGAAAAAATTTGTAATCACATAGTGAATGTTAACTAGACATAGTGGTGATCATTTTGCAGTATATATGATTATGAAACATTGTGTTATACACCTGAAGTTAATATAATTTAAAATGTCAGTTGTATCTCAAAAAAACGATCAAATAAATCAAAATCTAGATATACATGCAAAATCTGGTACAGTTTACAAATACCAAGAAAACAAAGAATATACATGATCCGCCGTAAATATGATTAGGAAAACTAAATAAGCTGCTGAACAAGGGATATCTGGAGATTGAATGCAAATACAAGTGAAATAATAAGACGTGACTTTTCTGAAATAGTAGTAATTTCCATGAAAATGTATAAAAATGGTTGTAATGAGATGATCAGCTTTTATTTTCTCCAAATACATGTTTGTAGAGTTTCAACATCTGCCAAGTGATTTTTCTTTCTTTAGATCTACACCCAATTCTTGTCATGAAGAAGAACGAAGCAGCAAAACCAGTTCTCTGCCCCAAAGCCACTTCTTACTAAAATGAAAGGGTAAACTTGTTACTAGATGGATCCATCAGTATAGCACGTCTTATGATGGCCTATGTTATCGCAGCTTTAAAATCAATACTAACTTAAAGCATCTAAAAAAAAACCAAACTGTTGCTGTTTTTCAAAGAACCAAATAATAGCTATAGCCAACTTTTGTGACTTTAATAACACATTCTAATACACCTTCACACTTTACAGATTAAAGTCACATTGTGTTCAACCTCAGAATAATAAATCACATCAAAATAGGAATATCATTTACTCCTTTCAAATGAAAAGATGTGATTTATAATGTCATGCTTTGAATGTATGAGTAGGATATCTAAATCAATCATCTAAATAAGCTATATTATTTCAGAGGTTTTAGAAGGCAAAAATCCGAAAATATTTTGCTATTTTGGTTTTCCTGTGCAATGAAAACTTTGTACGGTATCTCATCCACCAATACAACCATATCATGGTATAATAGACATTATTTTTATGTTGATTGCTTGATATTTGGAGGTGTATGCTTCATAATACTTCTCATTTCACTAACATACAAAAAACTTCAAAAAAGAAAAATTAGAAGACTCATGAATCTGAGAAAAAATCAAACTAACCATTGCACTTCTTTATAAGCCGCCCAGCTTTTCCTATACTAGGTCAGTTAGATTGGGAGACAGCAAATTATGGCTTGTGAGCCAAATCTGGTCCATTGCTTGTTTTCAGAAGTAAAGTTTTATTGGAACATAGATGTGCGCATTTGGTGAACTTAATCACCACTGGCTGCTTTCTCAGTACAAGGACATAATTGAGTAGTTCTTGGCAAAAAAATTAACAGTATCGATGCAGTATTATTTTATATTCTATTTTCCAGATAAGCAATTTGAAGCAGCATTAGGTTAACTAATTTGATTAAGAATTCATAGCGAAGACAGGATTGGTAACCAGTAATCAGGTTCCACAGCCTTTTATGAACCATTAAGATCAGGGTAAATAGAACTATATATGAAATGTTCAGGTGTGAGGACTCTATTTCTTCCTGGTGAAATGTGGTGGGAGGAGGATGGAGAGCATCCTATTACCATCTCATCTGTGAGATTCAGTAGTGCAGGGACTAGACAAGTAATAGTGTTGTCTGACTGAGAGGGTGACTGATAAAGCAATATGTTCCATCCTTGCAGTAGTAATAAAATTCTTGAAATGGTCCGTAAAGCTCAGTAGCCAAGGGAGGAAAGGCAGATGAGCCACATGGAGATGCAGCAGACACCCAAGAGAGGAGCACAGGCTAAATAAATCAGAAATGGATGCATGGTGCTGAGGAACTTACATTGACAGAAGTTTTCTAAGCAGAAATTTGTCAACAAGTTTCACAAATATTTCAAGTAAAAACACGTATCTTAATGTACTCAATATGAGATAATAAGTAGTAGAGAGAACAGAATTCCTTACTGTTTTCTTTATGATTGCCAGGACATGCTCCCATTTCTTATATGAAATGAGGTTTTGTTTGTTTGTTTGTTTTGTTTTGTTTTGTTTTTTATTGTGTTGGGAATTCTGAGTGAAGCGAATGAGAAGCTGTGTCCTGACTGCAAAAATGGGGGCGGAAAAGAAAAGGGACCTGCCTCACAAAACTCCATGAAAATTCCCCCAATCAAAGCTGAAGAGATATCCATGGCCTACTTCCTAAGAGTCATCAACTATTGACAGTGTAGTCAATTCCCTTGAGGAATAACAATTCATTAAAATCTAGGTTTTATTTACATGGAACAATTATGAAAAGAACAAATAATTTTTTAATTTTATTAATTATTTTTTAAAAGATTTTGTTTATTTACTCATGAGATACACAGAGAGAGAGGCAGAGACATAGGCAGAGGGAGAAGCAGAGTCCCCATGGGGAGCCCGAGGTGGGACTCCATCCCAGAACCCCGGATCATGACCTGAGTCAAAGGCAGACGCTCAACCATTGAGCCACCCACAAGCCCCCTAACCAATTTTTATTTTTTTTTTATTTTTTTTTCCTAACCAATTTTTAATAACAAAAACCAAAAAAAAACTCGAGGCACTTTAAATGTCCACTAACTAAAAATTGAATAAAAAGTGTGATATTTGTACAATAAACTAGTATTCAGCAGTGAAAATACAGTTTATTCTATCAAGTAAATGAATGTCACAAATTATATTAAGTAAATGGAAAAATGAGTTCATGATTTCGTTTATATAAATTTAAAAAACATAAAATAAGATACTATATTACTTAGTAATATTGACATACATGATAAAACTATCAAAAGAAAAGTAATGGGCTACCTCTGGATAGGGAATAAAAGAGTTGCTTTGGGGGAGGGTCACTTGTGTCTTTTAAAAGCAGGGATGATTAGTTTCTATTGGGAGAAAAACGTGCCCATACATTTTTAAAATATTAAATATACCTCATATGTAAATTATATATAGTGTAGAATTAAAATGTGTTAACTATAAGATAGTGTCCTCTCAACAGAGTTGATAAATAGATTTGTTTCCGTAATAAACTAAAATTTTCCTTGGTTTGCATTGCTTTCATATAAAATGGTATCATTGGTTTTCTTAGGAGAGTGACGATGGAATAAGGACTTCATCCATTTTGACAAATGACCAATAAAATCAATGTTTGGATTCTCAGCATCAGTAGTCACTAGGGAGATGCAAATTGAAACAGTAAGATGTCACCTCATGCCTATTAGAATGCTCATGATCAAAAAGACAAGAGATGACAAATGTTGGTGTGAATGTGGAGAAAAAGGAACCCTTGTGCACTATTGGTGAGAATGTAAATTGGTGCAGCCACTCTAGAAAACAGTATGGAGGATCCTCAAAAAAATCAAAAACAGAACTCTGGAAATTCCACATTTGGAAATATATTCAAATGAAACAAAAACACTAATTCAAAAAGATCTCCGCACCCCTATCTTCATAGTAGCAGCGTTATTTACGAGAGCCAACATGGAAACAAACTAAGTGTCCATTAATGGGTGAATGGATAAAGAAGTTGTGGTATTATGGAGTATTATTCAGCCACTAAAAATGCAAGAAAATCTTATCATTTGCAACGCCATGGATGGAACTTTTTTTTAATTGGAGTTCAACTTGCCAACATATAGCATAACACCCAGTGCTCATCCCGTCAAGTGCCCCCCTCAGTGCCCGTCACCCAGTCACCCCATCACCCTTCACCTCCCCTTCCACCACCTCTTGTTTGTTTCCCAGAGTTAGGAGTCTCTCATGCTCTGTCTCCCTCACTGATATTTCCCACTCATTTTCTCTCCTTTCCCTTTAATCCCTTTTACTATTTTTTTATATTCCCTAAATGAATGAGACCATATAATGTTTGTCTTTCTCCGATTGACTTACTTCACTCAGCATAACACCCTCCAGTTGACATGGATGGAACTTGAAGGCATTATGACAAGTGAAATAAGTCAGACAGAGAAAAACAAATACTATATGATTTCACTTATATGTAGAATCTAAAAGCAAAACCCTAACCAAACTTACAGGGGAAAAAAAGATCAGATTTAAGTGTTTACGGGTGGCAGAGGGTAGGGGTGGAGGGAATTGGAGGAAGGTAGTCAGAAGTTGCAAATTTCCAGGTATAAGATAAACAAGTGCTCGGGATATAATGTACGTCATGATATAACTATTGCTAACCCCTCTATCTGATATAGAGGAAAGTTGTTAAGAGTATAATAGTTCTCCTCACAAGGAGAATTTCTTTTCCTTCTTTAAACCTTCTTTTCTTCTTATTGTATCTATCTGAGAAGATGGATGTTAGCTGAATCTCTCTCATGGTAATCATTTCACAGTATATATAAATCAGAGCATCATGCTGTACACCTTATACAAAGATATATGTCAATTATTTCCAATAAAACAAACAAAAAACCAATCTTTGGTCCACAAATACTAAGCTGAAGGTATGTTAGGATATGAGTGTTCAATGCCCATTTTGATTGTTATACATCAAGCATAGCATAATAATTTTACTTTCTTTGAGAATGACCTAGAAAATGAAAGTGATAGAATATTGAATTAAAGAGAGCAGAGAACATGAGACAGTCTATTAGAAGATTCAACATGCATAAAAAATGGAAACACTTCCAGTAAAATGGTTGGGCTTTATATCCAAATAAACTTATAAGGGTCTCTATTGCTTTCAAAAACTACAGAATTCTGTGTCCCTGGGCAGTGATGGGTCCTGCTCTGAGGATCACTGGGAAGCCAATAAATAGCTGCATAAATGAGGTTTGTGCCTGCTGCAAACTGCTAAGAACACCAGAAATTGTTTCAATTTTCATATTTCTATGATAGATGCTCCCTTTTTTTTCCTGTATGTCTCTTTGGGACCTTACCGTTCCCCTTTCCAAAGGACAAAAAAAAGATCAATACATACACTCCCGCACTCACATATATAAAGCTACTGTGCCAAAGTGCTGGCATATTCAGACTGGAGCACAGGTCTTGTGAGTTGAACCAGACTACTTGACAATCTGCTAGAAAAGCATCCTTACCTGTGATGCAATTTCTGTGGAATTCATGATTGCTCTCTGGAACAGTCCAGTGTCTTGAGAGCAGAAATCTCTCCAAAGAGATAAAAACTCAATTGGGACAGGCTGAGCACCTAAACTCTGGGATTCTGAGAGCCCTGAGCATTCCACAGTACTTCAAAACTCTTTCCAACTTTGATTTTGAAATCAGAAGGTGGAGGGGGGGAAAAAGGTACTTTGGAGGACGAGGGGTAGTTTATGATGTTTCTCTTTTGATGGATTACCTGCTCTCTGGTACACCAACTGAGAGAGACCGCAAGGTTACAGGGAACATAAACTGAAGGAGAGCACTGGCATTTCCTGAATTCTACACAGGTCCCGCAGCTTTGATACATGACTGCCCTGCACAAGGCCATCAATTCTCTGTGCGGCACCACGCTGCGTGGAATATGCAATTTGTACGATTATAGTTATCATGATTACATCAAGCTGAACAACATTTTCAGCTCTGTGAAGTAGAAGGAGGAGAGGCATCAGAGGGGCTGGGATTCAGGCTGACAAAGGCATGGAGAGGGGAGAGGAGAGAGTTTGGGAAATTTCTTTTAATCCCTTTGCTGCTCATTTCCAGTTCTTGACAATAGAGTGCATATCTGGGCTATATTCTGACCGATTCAGTGATAAGTTGGCCAAAGAATCTGCATTTTTATAAGCACCTCTGGGTGATGCTTAGGAAAAATGTTTATGGTACAAGTATGAATACATTATAGTTCGTTTTCTTATGTGAGTTAGTCCTCTGAAAACACCTCTTTACTCTAAGAAGTCTGGTGTGTATTGGTTAAACCTTTGGATTTTGTGAGATGGATTGGATAAAAGCTCATTGAGTGACAGGACATTGGTCTCCTTGTCCCTAAAGAATTGCTTAACATGAAGTAGGCATCAACCAATATATACAAGTTTAATATATAAGGGTATTAAATTTATGCATACTCTTAGTCAATGTCATCACTAAACTTTAGATGCTCTTGGACAACAGTTTCTCATGTGGCATCCATTTGAGGAATTGGAAGTACAACATATTCCTGTAATGTCATGATAAAGTACATAAAGGAGGCTCAAGCCTTAACCTAAATTTTTCATTCATTTGCTCAACGGTTTTAGATGGCATACTTCTCTAGTACCTGGGGCTAAATTTTTGGCTTTTAAGCATATGAAACAGAACCGTGCTCTGTGCATTTCTGGGTTTTCCTATTCTATAAGAGGATTGAATATTAGTAAGATGGAGGTTGCAATTAAATTTTGGAGACGGAACATGAAAGACTCCTAACTCTGGGAAATGAACTAGGGGTGGTGGAAGGGGAGGAGGGCGGGGGGTGGGGGTGACTGGGTGGCGGGCACTGAGGTGGGCACTTGACGGGATGGGCACTGGGTGTTATTCTGTATGTTGGCAAATTGAACACCAATAAAAGATAAATTTATTTAAAAAAATTTTTGGAAAACAAATTCTCCAAATCGATAAAAGTCAAAGAACATTCCAACTCTTCAACTTGGGACCAATTCAGTTAGAGCACACTATCCCTAGTATGGGAGCAGTCTTTCCTATGCTACTGATGCTGCATGTCAACATGTCATGTCTCCTTTTGTTGTTTTTCCCAGTAACATTTTAAGAAGTCCTCCATAAGGAGTATTATTAATAGGGTATTATAGGCAAATGCATATATTTAGGAATGTCAACAACAAAAAATCATGGTGCTTAAAAACATCTGTTACAAAATTATTTGAATATTTAAATGAAACAAATGTCTGAAACCATTATAACATATGTAACTTGAAAATACATAATTTGAACTTACTTTGACGGATAAATGGAGATTAATTCATTTTAAAGTTTTAATTTTCTTACTTAGGTAGATGAAGTCAAAGGTTAAAATCTGACTACAGTATTGACATCATAGAAATGTGAGCTATATATACTATGTGAGCTATACATACTTAAAGGAACATCCAAACGATCACGACATAGTCAATTACATAAAAATTGAAAGCTGTGGCCACAGTGCCAGAAAAGACATAATGTAAATTTCATTTCATTTTATATATATTATATATAATATATCAAATTGTAATTGGTTTGTAGATAGCAATATGTTGAACAAAGGTGTAGGGCCTTGAGCTTCCTAGAAAAGGGATATTTTAATTGATTCTAATATAGAGGCATTTGGGAGGGCAAATACTATTTTGCCCCACTTATAACTGTATTTGAATGAAATCCTGCATTTTTGTTAGTTTTGTTTTCACACCTTGATGTTTTATTGATTTTTTTTTAAAGTCTACTTTCTAGAAAAGTGTTATAACTGGTAATGGTTCAAATATAAGGAGATTTCAGTCTTCTCCCAGTCGAGAAAATCTGAATGTGTATTCTTTGTGAATGATCAAGCTAACCTGCGAGACAGAGTTGGTGATTCTGTAGGGTCTTTGGCTCTGTTTCTTAACAACAATTCAAATTATTTCAATTCGTGGAGTAAAAATATTAATTTAAATTGTTCCCCAAGAAATGAAAATAGCTTCTCCTTTATAGTTTGTAATAGTGATTGTCTCTCTAGGGGTGAAATTGCAGCTACATTTTGTTTTCCTTCTTTTGCATTTTTACACACGTGTGCACATACATATTTCTCTATAATGAATATATACTTCCCTTTTAAAATAAATGCCTTTTAAAAACCAAATGCACAAGAAATAATCTCATTATGCAGAATTAAAGGATAAAATGGCTTTCATTAAAACAGTATTCTATTTGGATGTTGTGAATAGTCTTTACAACTTTTACAGAAATTAAAGTTCATTCACTTATTTAATAGTTCTTTAGCTCCTCCCAAGTGCCAGGCACTGGTCGAGGAGCTGGGAAACAGTGATGAATAAAGAGAAGTTCCTAATATAATGGGGCTTGTATTCTAATTGGGAATGGCAGGTGATAAACTATTTAATAGGTCTAGTGATGACAAATACTGTGGAAAAAAAACAAATAAGAAAATAGGGTGAGGGGATAGGGCATGATGAAAAGGTGCTATTAGTATAGTGAGCAGGGAATAGCAAGGTATCTGAATAGGTAAGGGAACATTCTAGTAGTAACTTGATTGATGTGGGTAAGCCAGAGCCAATAGACAGAGGATATGCAAGCATTCCTCTAGGCAGTGAATGGAAGCATGCTTGGCATTTGCAACATCAAGAAGGCCAGAGTGGAGGGGGTTGATTCTGAGAAGGAAAATAGGGCAGGATATAAAGTCAAACAGGTTAGCAGGAACGTCAGAGTCCATGGAGCCTTGATGGTCATAGCCGTCTGAGATAAAAAGTTGTTGCAGGCTTTGGGCAGAGATGATGTTCTGTTTTATAATTAACAGGAGCACTTGGCTACCATGTGGACAGGAGATGGTAGCAGGCAAGAAGTGGAGGCCAAGAAGCCAGTGTGGAGCCAGGGAACATTTCAGGTGAAGAGGATGACTCTAATTCTCTGGGTTTCCAGCTCAATAGTTCTTAGGTATGCCAAGGCCTTGGATCTTCTGAAAGTTTGTGTCATGGGATTTCTTCAGTGACATACATAAAAATCTCATTTGGTTACTATCTGAAGCAACTATGAACAAAACTACCAGCCACGGCTTGAAATGATCTCCAACTTATTGCCTATGATGAAAAACAACATTATAAAACTTGACAAAAGTTTATCTTTCAATTTTATTTCCATCATTTAGTATATAATTCAGCCCTATTGAAGAGATGTTTAGAGTTAGAATATTAGCATTTAAATGATTTATATTAAAGCGTGTTAAAGCTGTTTAGATCGAAGACTGAATTTTATCTTTATGATGTGGGAACAAAGAGTGCAAAGATCTTAGATGATGAATTTGGAATTGTTGACTCTTTTCTCTGCAGGAGGTGGTGTTTCCTGTATGTAAGGGTCAAGCATGTCCTGGAAACTAATGCAGAAAAAAGGACTTAACCTCCAAGAAAATTTGTATCTAATTTTGAATTGCTCATGGCAGCATTAAAAAGGAGAAATGAAAACAGAGTAGAAGAGGGGAGATTAGATAGCAGCAGAGTGGATTGTTTACTTGCCTTTGCTTCCTGGATTTTCATTCTTTTCTTTTATCTCTGCAGCCTTGAGGATTTATTGGCACCCATTTCATTTGTCTTTCTCCAGATTTAAAATTGAAGTGATGAGATGGAATATTACCTGTGTGCTTCAGAACATCCATGAGTGACATGTGATAGTTGCCCAGGAAACTAGAGATGAAATTCCACAGGCCTTTGAGATGCTTTACATTTGAGAATAAAGTTCAGCTGAAGTTTAAATAGCATCCTGACAGTGAGCATTGATCCCTCATGTTATCTGTTAGAATATTAGAGCTGCTGATGACAGAAAACCCCCAACTCAAAGTGGCTAAACCAACAAAGAAATTTATTATCTAATAGAACTGCAAGTCCAGAGGTAGGGTGGGCTCCAAGTGGATAATAATGAAAAGTTTAATATAATCAAGGATCTAGATCCTTTTTTTCTTTCTCCTCTGCTGTCCTCAGCTATCCCCTAAGGCTGGCTGGACTTGTGGTCTTGAGATGGCTGTTAATGATAACCTGAGCAATATTAATTCTTATTTATGCTAGCAGGAGAGGAAAGTGGAGATTTCTCCCTTAAACCTAGAAAATAGGGATGCCTGGGTGGCTCAGTGGTTAACTGTCTGCCTTCGGCTCAGGGCATGATCCTGGAGTCCTGGGATCAAGTCCCACTTTGGGCTCCCTGCATGGAGCCTGCTTCTCTCTCTACCTGTGTCTCTGCCTCTCTCTGTGTCTTTCATGAATAAGTAAATAAAATCTTTTTTAAAAACTAGAAAATATTCCTTCTTTTCCATGTGATTGAAAAAATTTAATTCACACACCCATCTCTAGATTAAGGAAAGGCATTCCCCAACTGGCTTAAAAAAATCAAAATCTCCCCTTGAGGACTAGATATGTTATGATTCTCTGGACTAAAAGGGCTTATATTAAGAAGAAAAAAGAGAGAGTTGTGTGCTAGGTGTCACCTATATCATACAACAGAGAGACAATGGTTAACCAGAAACTCT
This sequence comes from Canis aureus, assembly GCF_053574225.1. NCBI lineage: Eukaryota > Metazoa > Chordata > Mammalia > Carnivora > Canidae > Canis > Canis aureus. Next base: position 19,470,448 of record NC_135645.1, read on the forward strand.
ATACTGAAAAAATTTTTTTCAAGTTCCAGTCCCAGGTTCCATTATTCTGTCCTTTGTCATCAGCACAGTGGACATATATTTCCATCATTTAAGGATCAAAATAGAAGAGAAAGGGAAAGAGTTTTGGTAAGTCTAACTTTTATCCTTTCTACAGTATTTGAAGGCATTCCAGCTTAGAAATAGTAATTTTAAAACAAAACATAAGCATAGTGTTAAGTGACCAAGAGTTAAGATTAATGAATACTTATAATGTTATAGTGGCAATTAATTGCTTTCATTTTCCTATATCCTGGATTCTTTTATATATATATATATATATATCCTGGATTCTTTAAGAGACTTAATAATGTACTTCAACACCTATATCAACTATACCTATTGATATAAATACTAGTAAGCAATTAAACATCCCTTTTGAGACTCTTCCCTTTTCTTCTGGGATCACAAAAAATTCTTTGTTAAAAATAATCTCAGCAGGTGAAAAAAAATTAGCAGACAAAGGCCCTACCAAGCAACAGCAGATACATGAAAAATTCTTGCTTTCTTTGCAAGCTATTTATGAAGAGTGTATTAATTTCTACTGCTGTATAATAAATTATCACAAACTTAGTGGCTTAAAGCAATGCAATTTATTATCTTATGGTTTCTATAGGTCAGAAGTCTGAGCACGGTATAGATGGGTTGTCTTCTCAAAGTTTTATAGGGTTGCAATCAAGGATAAAAATAGGTCTCAGTTGTACTTATTCTCATCTAAGGCTCAGTGCTCTCTTCTAAGTTCATAAAGTTGTTGGGAGAATCTGTTCCCTGTAGTCATAGGTGTGTTCCCAATTTCTTAAAACTGTTGACCAAGGAAGACTCCTGGAGACTACCTTCAGTTCCTTACTAGTGTCTGCTTTTTTTTTCCAAGCCAGCGGGAACATTGTCTCTGACTTTGAATCTCTGACTGCTAGACTCAGATCTAAAGGCACATCTGATTAGGTCAGGTCCACCCGATACTTTCTCTACCTTAAAGTCAATTGATTGGGGATTATCATTTGATGGACAAAATCCCGTCCTGGTAGCACCTACAGTTGAACAAGTGGGAGAACTATGGGGACACCAGGGAGCTTCCCGTGCAGGAAGGCTGAGCTGACAATGCAGATGTTTGACCTCACAACAGAAGAGCAAGCTATTGTTGGCTCAGCTCTAGAGTAGTGAAAGGTAAATACCTCCAAAGGGTCCCCCTCCTTTCTATCTGTACGCATATCACTTCATTTTCTCCCCGACAAAAAAAAAAGTTACAAAGAATTACCTCCCTAGGCTGGAAAATTAGGATAAAAAAGAGGAAGATAATGAAGAAATAATGACTATGTGTTGAAAGTGAGGAAGAATGCAATTGAGGAGATACAAGAAGAAATGAAAGCAAGCAAGCATCCGTGAGGGAGAGTTGGTGTCAGGGTTTATGGGTTCGAAATAAAGGTAGAAGGAGAGAAGGCATTGTAGGAAAAAGAGGGGTTGGAAAAAGCCAGGTGGGGACAGCAGCTTTGAAAGTAACAATAATGATGGCATTTGTGGCCATAGATTGGCTTTGAACAAGGCACTCTGCTTCTTTTTAGTAAATAATTTCCTGTGGTGAAGGAAGGCTGATGGCAGCACATATTTGTGTATATATCTTGATCTTGTTGACAGTGTTTCTCAGCACTCACTTTGTTATGGTCTGGCTGCTGCTTCGAAGAGCCAGGCAAAGCTGATAATATTACACTTAATAAAAACGTACAAAGGCCAAAAACATAGCTACAAACAAAAGAAATTAAAAATAGCCCAAGGTAGTCTTATAACCTCCTTGCATCAAACCATTTGGACAAGAAAGCGAGAATGTATATAGCTCCGTGTGGTTTTTATTCCCCCTTTTCGCTTTTAATATACTAACAAAGATGAATATAATTTAAAGCAACTTCACAAATCCATTTCCCCCAGAGCACCAGTGGATAAAGAAAGATTGCATCTCGGTACCACGTGGTTCTTAGTTACTAAATCAGAAATGATCAAATAAAGTTAATGACAGGGCTTGGCTAAGCTGAGACTTTCAGTAGCATGTGTGTGTGTGTGTGTGTGTGTGTGTGCAAAATCAAGTGCAGATGTATTCCAAATAGCTGTCTTTCAAGCAGGCCATATGTATCTTTTAAATAATGTATCTTTAAAAATAAATCACGAAGGACTGCAGAAGTATTTTCTTTTAAAAATAAGGAATATATAATATCACAAATACAGAAGATATCATTTTGGCTTCTGATTTTTTGATGTTCCTGAGCTTTTAGGTTCTTAGATCTATAAAAGAAGGGTGTAGGCCTTAGTTGTGCATTCCTGTGGCACCATCTGTTAGTAGCAAACAAGATGAGCACATATGCTGGCTGCTTCTAATGTTCCTTATAAAGATTCACTTTTCTCTTTGAAGAGACACTGTTGACCATGAGGTTATGCAGTTGACTCATTTTCATTTTCCTGTGGGAATTTGTGAGGGTGCTGCAAAGAAAGGAGGGGAATTGAAAAGACACCCCGCCCCCCGCCAAAAAACTTTAGGGCATAGCAGAGAGGTGATTCAGAATCCAACATTCTAGAAAAACTGATGCCCATTCTGATTAGGTGACTACTTATTTGGACTTTTGTAAGACATCTCCTGTAAGAATGAAAAGGAGTTTTTCTGAGAATAGAGGCAGAGATTTGCAGGAGTCTTGATAATGGCTGCCAAAGCCAGCAATGGCCCCAAGATTACTAGTCTAAAATAAAAGGCATAATTCATGATAATATTTTATTAATTGACTAATTAGCTAAGTCACCTACTTGACCTCCTCGGGTGTGTGCACCTACTTTTTCCCTCTGGCTTCTAGATCTGACTCCTTACATAGGAGTCAGATTATCAGGCATCATTTCCATCACTGGGTCTTCAAATTAAAAAAAAAAAATGCTTGTGCTCCAATCCCCATGTCTTTCAATATGAGTGTTTACTAAGCTATCAGAAAGCAGTGACGCTTGTGGGGTAGGCACGGCTTTTCAAAATACAGTTTAGGAAAGCCCCTGGTTTCTGAAGGAGGTAGTGCTATTTTTCATCACAGGACACTCACTCAGTACTCCTAGATTCTTTGGTTCAGGAAAATATGCTGCATCATTTTGTAAGTTATGGCGGCAAAACACTACAAGCAATCTTGTGAAGCTGATGTGTTCCTTCTGTTGTTTGATCTTCATTTTGGTTAGATATAAACCCTAATGGAGATTGGCATGGAGGATCCTGGTCTGAAAAGGTTACAGCTGGGGCACCTAGGTGGCGCAGTTGGTTAAGCATCAGACCCTAGGTGTGGGCTCAGGTCCTTATCTCAGGGTCCTGATCTCAGGGTCCTGAGATGGAGTGCCAGGTCGGACCCCACGCTCAGCTCAGAGTCTGCTTGAGATTCTCTCTCCCTCTCTCTCTGCCTCTCCCACTTGTGCTCTCTCTCTCTCTCTAAAATAAATAAATAAATCTCTTTTAAAAAGATTACAGTTAAACCAAAGTCTATATACATATTTTTATCTTATTATGTCTCTACCACACTGCTGTCATTGAGTTTTCCTGGGAGAAGGTACCAGGAGGACCAAGATCAATGTACCAATTTATTGACATTTATTTATTATAATTATAAACATATATAACTTTTGAGGAAAATAAAGTAATTTAATGCATAATAGAATTCACAAATGCATACATAGGATAAAAATTAGCTATTTCAAAATTATTAAGAAATCAGAGCTTCACTTCAGAGCAATAATTAGTTTATTTTTTAATTTTTTTAAAGGTTTTATTTATTTATTCATAAGAGACACAGAGAGAGAGAGAGAGGCAGAGACATAGGCAGAAGGAGAAGCAGGGTCCATGCAGGGAGCCTGATGTGGGACTCGATCCCAGGACTCCGGGATCATGCCCTGAACTGAAGGCATATGCTCAACCACAGAGCCACCCAGGTGCTCCCAGAGCAATAATTACTTTAAATATAAAATTATAGGGATGCCTGGGTGACTCAGTGGTTGAGCGTCTGCTTGGGATCAAGTCCCACATGAGGTTCCCCACAGGGAGCCTGCTTCTCCCTCTGCCTATGTCTCTGCCTCTCTCTGTGTGTCTCTCATAAATAAATAAATAAATAAACAAACAAATAAATAAATAAATAAAACCTTTAAACGTAAAAAATATAAAATTATAATAATGCAATTTTATTCGAAATTTTGTAAATGTTTCCAGTGAAAATTCTCATGAGTGGCATTTGTGTTTGTTCTGTACCTTCATTTGACAAAAATGCTGCTAAGTCCACATTTATGGGTTAACCTGAGTTTTTTCATTCCATCTGGAATGCAAGAGCAAATGAAGAATTCCTTAATTAATCAGATTAGTTTATTCAAATGTTTCTAGGGTGATTATTATGGTACCTCAGTAATCAGACTCAATCTAAATAAATTAATTCAATAAAATATTAGCCTGATTTGTTCTTTAATGGAATCATTTCATTAATACTGTCAGGAGTGAGCAGAAAAGTTTCCAGACATCTTTAAGAACACCAGCAGGGGAAATGTGATCAACAGATTATGACTGCCAGTGGAATTTACCAAGTTAAGGAAACTGTGTTACTGGGATGGTATAAAGGGGAAGTGATACTACTCCCTAATTTACTGAGAAATTAGAGGGTCCCCACATGCAAATACTCATCTTCCACCTTTTTCCATTTCTAAACTCACTCCTAGCTTCTCCCTCTCTTTTCCATTTTCCTGTCTCTGAGAAAGAAATAATCTTTTTAAACTGAGGCTTGTCCTACTTAATGTTCAAATTCCTCTCATTCTTCCATCTCCTCTAGGGCTTTGATTTATCAAATATGTCCTTTACAATTCTCTATCAATAGATCAATCGATTGATCTGTGGAAGAAGAAATACTATATGCATCAGGTTTTTTTTCTAGATTCATTTGATGGGGATATGAAGAACCCATGATTTTTTTCAAACATAGTTAAAAAGGAAAGTGAATTTATCTACAAGTGATTTAGATCTAGGCATTAAGGGTCTGTAGCTGCTAATGTTACAGAAGGGAAGATGACTAGGTTTTAATTGCCCCATAATGGAACATACGACTATGAAGTAACTTTGTCAAAAAAAGTAATGAAAATAAAAGAAAAACTTGATTTTGAGGAAAACTTTAGTTCAAAGTGCTAATTTAATGGAAACTCAAGATGGCTGGTGAGCATGTCAAGTGACACTTGAGGAATACAGTCAGCATCTAGGTTCTTTTTTCCCAATGTTTACATTGCAAATTAGAAAAACAAAATTGAGATGGGGCCTTATATATTAAAAAAGATTTAAACAATGTCTCAGCTAATTGCAATGTGTAGCCCTAATTCCGTTCCTTATTTAAGCAAGCATTAAGAAAACTCACATATAGGGGGCACTTGGAAATTTGAACAGTAAGTAGATATTCAAAGATGTTAAGGAGCTAATGTAAGCTTTTAAGTGATAGCTGGTATTGAGGTTCTGCTTTCATTTCTTTAAAGAGACACGGTGTAGAAATACATACTAATAAATGTATTGATGATGGACTGGTTACCTAGGAAGTTTTGTCCTATTCTATTTTCCATGTTTGAATGCCCCTGATAAACTGCCTCGTGCAATTAATATAAGATTAAAAGAAAGACAGTGGCCCCCTGGATAAGCAATGAAGACTGGCTACCCTTTTAGCTGACTCCCTCTATACTCAATATTTGATACTCAGTTGTCCTGAATCGGTTTAGCTCTACATCAGGACTGCAGTGATGAGGCCTCAGAGTTTAATCATAAGCACCAAAATCACAAAGTGCCTAATCAATGGATTAGAAATAATATCATATTATTATGTGAAAATGGGTTTATTTTTTTAAATAAATTTATTTTTTATTGGTGTTCAATTTACCAACTTACAGAATAACACCCAGTGCTCATCCCGTCAAGTGCCCCCCTCAGTGCCCGTGAAAATGGGTTTAATACAGCCAAGAGATCTAGGATAGACCTAGATCTATTTTTTTTAGATGTGTTTTGTCAATGTATCTTATTCCTACATAAAATAGTAAAATAACTATCAGAGAGTTGTTTTGTTTTGTTTTTATCCACTGCATCATACTGCCGATCATTTGCTACAGAAGACATATTTAAGAAAGGAAGAGTTAGATTTGCCAAAGATGGAGTTCAGTTTTCCAAATGCCTGGGAAAGAAAAAAAAGGCAGAGGAAGTTTCCTGTGACCCTTTTCTTCAGCATGTCCTTTCTTTCTTTCTTTTTTTTTTTTAATTTTATTTATTCATGAGAGACACAAAAAGAGAGACAGAGACAAAAGCAGAGGAAGAAGCAGGCTCCATGCAGGGAGCCCGACATGGGACTCAATCCTGGGTCCCCAGGATCACGCCCTGGGCCGAAGGCAGGCACTAAGCCATTGAGCCACCCAGGGATCACCCAGTGTGTCCTTTTTAACACAAATTATCTCTTTCACTAATGGGCAAACTGAGGAATAGAGTTTATTCAGCCAGTCAAAAAGCAAATAAAAATTGAAAAATGTTTAATAAGCATGGAGTCAAAATAAAGATGATTTTATGGAATGATCTTACCCAGATTGATAACATGCCAACCTTTACCATAGGGATAAGCCTGCTAAGCAGAGCAGAGGACCTGTAAGAGCAGCCCAAAAGCCCATCCCTCTAATAAGGCCAGAATTATACTGAACTACTTTTGTTGCTTGTCTTGTGTTTCAGACCCAAGCAGAACATTTTTGTTATGATATCGTCATGTGTTTGGATGCACAGCGCATAGCTTACTTATCATTGCATCAATGCATCAGCACAATTTTCTAACATATAATAAGCATTTAGTAAATATTGGTTGAATAAATGAATAGATAAATAACTTCATGTGGATTTTACTGTATATTATAATCATTACATTTTAAATGAGCATCTTTCTGCAGGAGGACATGGGGTTGTAAATAGGGAGCCATTAAATACAATAGTTTGTTTCATCATTTTTATATTAGTGACCATTAGCTTCAGTGTCAAGGGGTGTATTTGCTGATATGATCTCCACACTCTGAGGCTGTGGTTTGAAAGGAGCATATAGCATCACGTAGCATCCAGTAAAGAGTGTGGATTTAACCCTCAGTTTAAGATAATCCTCACCACACTGACCATTAGCTCTTCCCCAAGAGTGACAGCTTTCTTTGTCTCCCATGTCTTTGCCCATGTTATTCTTTCTGCTATGAAAGCTCTTTGCCTTATTTGTTTGGCAAGTCCTTACTTCTCCTTGACGACTCAGCTCAGACCATGCTTCTTCCAGGAAGCCTTCTCTAAGCATCCCTGGCCTGGGTGAGATGATGCTCTTCTTTATACTAAGAGACACTCCAGGGGCCCCTCCATAAAGCTTATAATACTGCAACATAATGGTCTATTTCTTTGTCTTTCCCTAAGCCCTGGTTGCTACTCCTACTGCATTTCATCCCACACACAAGCACTGAATAATAAAATACCTAAGAGTAAGAACTATGCCTACATTCTTGATATCTTCAGTGCCTAGAATAATGGGTGGTATACAGCCAATGCTCAATAAATCTTCACAGTTGTTGACGAGGCTTAAAATTAAATAATTGTATAAAGTTGTCATGAAACTTTCATTTCCTATTTCTTTGTCATGAGATAAAACAAACATATACTTCAAAATGATATGACTCCTACTGGTAATGAAAGGAGAGTCACCTTCACGACCAGTTTGACATCACAATTACCTGGGATGATTTAGGGAGCATCAAAAGGACCTAGCCTCCCTACCTGGAAATAACATTCTGGCTGTGACACAATGCCTGAAATCACCATAATTATTAACTACTATGGTTTAGGTAATAAATGCTGCCACTATAGTAAAAAGTTAACTTATAGAGGAAACCTGTTTGATAGTTTGCCAGGAAGCGTGGCATTTAAGTTATGAACATAGGTCAGAGAAGTTTGAGAGAGGAACTGAATTTGAAATACATAAAGAATGGTTCCTTGTTAACCCAACAGCATCACAAGGACACAACTCTAATAAGGAATTCCTAGAATGGGGAAGGTTCTGAAAATAAACTCACCAGTCTCCCCCAGTACCAGTTCTGATTAGAACCTATTTCAATGACAGTGACTAGAGATGCGCCGTCGGTCACTGCAGAATTTCCCTATGTTTAGTTACTCGCACTCCACTTTCCTCATTTTACCACATTTGAGTAGCATCTGTACCATTATTTAATATTTATATTTCAGTTAGATCACTTAAAAATTATATGCCTGGCATAGTCTCAGTCTCAAAATCGTATCTGTGAAACCATGAGTTAAATGTGCTACTTGTCTCTAATACACATTCAGATAATAACAGAGCTACTGAAATAATTGAATTCATCTGGGCATCTTAAGTTGAGAAACACTCAGATCGATCAGAGTTCAATTAGATTGATCAGGGTTCAACTACTGCATCTAAAATTAGCTTGTAATATCTTTAGACAATTTACTTAAACTATCTCGACTTCAATTTATTTATCAGTAAAACAGGATCAATAATAGTGCCTATGTTTTAGAGTTCTGAGGATTAAATACAAGGATGTCTGTAAAGAATTTAGCACGTGTATCTTAAAAATACAGCAGATACTCAGTAAAGGTTAATACTTATTTATAATTTAATTATCGGTAATCGTGTCTCAAATTTTACAACAGCCTTATTCTAAAATAACTCCAGATACATTACTTTCATTGGTATTGCCTAATTTACGCTTGAAACCTTGAAGCAATAGATAATGTTATCTCCATTTTGTTGACTCACATTCTACTGAAATAGAAATGAGCTAACCTAGGATTCCCAATATCGCATGATTAGAATGCTTCTTTGTTAGGTTATTTACATAATTTAAGTTGATTTGAATCATTGTATACCCAAAGATTTAAGGAATTTTTAATTATAAATGGGTTAAATAAACTATCCAAAGTAACAGAATAAATCATTAGAAAGATTTATATTTAGAAAAATTGCAGAATTAAACAAAACTTGACTTTCATAAGAAGCTACTAAACAGGTAGATACATAAAAAGATACATGCATTTATACATATAAATATGGGATTTGGGGATTCCTGGGTGGCTCAGCGGTTAAGTGCCTGCCTTCAGCCCAGGGCATGATCCTGGAGACCCAGGATCAAATCCCACGTCAGGCTCACTGCACGGAGCCTGCTTCTCCCTCTGCCTGTGTCTCTGCCCCCCCCCTCCTGAATAAATAAATAAAATCTTTTTTTAAAATATGGGATTTGAAAGAGAAAAAGGTGGAGAAGAAGAAATAGAATTCTCTTTCTGTGTAGGGTCCTACAAGCACAGAGGGAGATAACCATTAGTTAAGCAATATGGATGCTTTTTTTAGCACCAAAGTGCAGGGTAAATTCAGGGAATCTTGAGTGGAGGAGGGAAATGAACCAATATACTCTAGCTATTGAAAAAAGGTGGTTTTCTAAGTTTTAATCATCAGTTTCCGTATTTGTATCAGTTTGTGTCTGGTATCATCTCCATAACCCCCCCCAAAAAAAAGGAAAAAAAAATCAAGAGCATGATCTCAAGTTAAAGTAGGACAAATAAGAACTACTATTATAAAGTTTAAAGTCCACTTAAATCATAATATTTTAATAATATCAATGCTCCCAAATTTAAAATTTCCATGGTTTGTTGAGTCTGGCCTTTGGAGCCCAGTCTCAACAAATGGCATCTGAACATCTGTGACCCTGTTACTCACACGTCACAACTTCATTTGGTATTTCGGTTTTGCAACATGTGGTTCTTGCTTCTTTTCACCTCTGTATCAAATGGCTTGACTGTCATTTTAACTGTTGATCTCTCAGGGTACTTTTGTCACTCAGTAAATACTATTGAAGATGAGAATGATGGTTTTCAAACACCTCTTTGTAGACTATAACATACATTGTCTATTTGGATAAATGTGAAAGCTAATTTTTTTAATGTTCTTTTTGAATTTCTCTTAAAGTGAAAGGAACGTTGAGTTCAGCCATTCTCCATCTTCAACTCTTGTTCTTCTCAGCCTTCCATGCTGCTTGTAATAACCTTTCCTGCTTTGGCTTGGATTTTTCTTTCTTTGTGCCTCACCTTGTACTTTTCTGGATGTCCTCTGTTTGCATATTTTCCAGATGGAATATTTTTCTACTGCAGAGAGTAAATCCCTTTTAAATTGCCAGAGCTTTGCAAGAAATTTTTTTTTACAATTTTTCCATGTAAACATCACCATATTTGTGGGAAAGTTTTAATATAGAAAACTGAGTGGAGCAAATCTGCTGAAAAAGAACTAATAAAACATTAGATTTCTTCAGTTTAGAACATATAGTTTAAACAATGACCTATATTCATTTGATAAGCATTGATTGAGTGTCTCTTGTATTCCCGATCCTGGACAGGATTTTGATACTTACAAGTGAACAAAAGAAAAACCATCCCTGGCCTTATGGAGTTTGCACTCGCGAAAAATTATAGTACTATTTCTGGTCACAGTCCGGTATAAAGGCTTGAAGTGTACGTAATTGGGGACAGAAGTACTTGAGGAAAAAAGAAAACAAAATTAGAAATGCAAAGTTGGATGTATAAATTAAGACTTATTTTGAACTAGAAAAAATTCAAAAAATTTAAAGCTGATACATAGCACAAGCATTATAAAATTCATGAAAATAACATGATACTTTTATTTAAAAACTACCCGACACATTTCCATAAATACATTAGTCCCTAAAACTTTAGCTATACATTTTCTTTTTTTTCTTTTAAAGATTTTATTTATTCATTCATGAGAGACACAGAGAGAGAGAGAGAGAGAGAGGCAGAGACACAGGCAGAGGGAGAAGCAGGCTCCATGCAGGGAGCCCCATGTGGGACTCGATCCTGGGTCTCCAGACTCAGGCCCTGGGCTGAAGGCAGGTGCTAAACCGCTGAGCCACCCGGGGATCTCCGCTATATGTTTTCTTATACCCTCTTCATACATTAATGATTTTATATCATTTTCTGTAGAGGGCATAGAAAGAAATCTCAGTTTTTTTTCTAGAATGATTAAAATAAATGTGTTTTAATTATTGATAGTTTAGAAGTTTCTTTCATTTTCACAAGTCATTGACAAATGTAATGCTATATAGAACAATTTATTATAAAAGAATGCAGTCATAATCTGTGGTACACCTACAGGTTTTTGCCCTGAAGATTGAAGGATTCTGATCATTTGCATTTCATGCAAATTGCAAAAGAAAAATGCTATTTAGTGTGCATTTATAGTAATAGATACTATATTATTGCATGGATGCCCAATAATAAAAAAGAGAACTTTTTCACTGAATAAGTATCGGGGAGGACTCAGTCTTCTAGCGAAATGTTTACATGTCTGATGATTGAGACATGTTTCCGCAGATTGTATTCCCAACTTGTTTCTCCTCCATAGCCCACATATTTCCAGTGTTGGATACTTTAGGACTCCTCCGTCTCACAATATGGTTCCTAACCAAGCACAGTCTATGAACACGTGTGCTTTGGCATCATGAGAAGCTAGTGCTAACTTAACTCTTCATGGAAGGAGATGTGGACTACATATCCATATCTCATTAAGCCCAAACAAAATGTATCTTCAGTGCAATTTCCACTGAGCTGTATTTCTCTGTAGTTGTTCAAAGGAAAGTCCAAGTGGAAAAAGGCAGATGTCTTATGCAATTATGGTTAAAATCTTATTTTGCCAATTTTCCTAAAACATATGAGCATTGCTAGAGCTCTTCATGGAGCCTGGGAAGAGGTTTGAGCAAGTAAGAGGCCCTGGGGTTACAGCTATGAGATTTACCATAATCTGTCTCTGTAGTCACAAATGAATTGAACGAAGCTGTTTTATTTCTCTAGAGCTGATATTTCCAGAGATACAGCATTAGTCTTATATATTCAGGGTAAACTCAGTCATATCAGACTTAACATTTAGTATCATTGGGCATTTAGTATCATTCAGTTAACCTAGCATTTTCCTAGGTCAAGCTCTCTAGAAGTGATTATATATGGCTCTGGCATTAGTGGAATGTGGATCCAGAATTATTCTCTGTTCACACTAGCTTATACTGAGGATAAGACCCTTGGTTCTCACTGTTACACGTTTTGCACTACATCCATTATTGGAATACTGAACTTGGTGGCTCACTTTCAGTCATTTGCGAGGCTCTTTCAAATGTTACAGAAACAGTTTAGGTGTTTCCCTTGACCACAGTCGGGTGGTACTGATAATACCATGCTGCCTGTAAGCCCACCCACCACCCTATCTCTCAGCACTTGCAATTCTACTATGTAATCATCTTAATGGAAGAGGAATATGCCTAAGAAGCTCGTAGTCTTTCTAGCTTTGCTCTGAGGCGTTTTCTATGTTCTCAGGTTCCCCTTAACCAATTAAAGTTTTTAATACCTTTGCTCCTTTGGGTCTTAGCTTGGAATTTGGGCACTAGGGCCTTGTCTCAGCTTAGTCTTGCTATTCAGATCAATCTTCTTTCATAGGCAAATCAAACTTATCTTCTTCTATGATAGATCAAAGTCTTAGGAAGCATTCCATATTCTTTTGACTTCTATAATAGCCAAGATTTAAGAAACTAAAAATCAACTTAATGTGGAGCACCTACTTTTGCAATTGAAACTCCTGCTTTTAAGACATATTTCTCTGAGGCTAATTTAAAAAATATCTGTGGGGCAATTTGATGGATTTTTTTTTCCTGGGCATTAACTATTTTCCCTATCAGGCAATGGATAGCACTGGAGCAATTAGTGGGGTGTCTTGGGACCATAAAACAATGTGTCAATAAAAACATATCTATTTAACATTTCTAAGTCTTATTCTGCTGCTGTGCCTAAAGTGATGAAAATGAGCAACGTTACCAATTACTAATATATTGACTATTGTATAAGAAGATATCTTTACAATGTTGAAACAAGGGAAAACCACTGAGATACATTAAAATGCATAAGATAAAATACTACCTCAACTAAATAACATTGGAAAGACTTGTCTTTATCAAATTTAAATAGTTTTGTTCTGATTATAAAATCACTTCATTTTTATTTTTTAAAATATCATACATTATAAAATTACTCATAATCCCATTACCCAAAAATAATGCTAATATTTCATGCTTTTATTCAAAACTTGAAGAATTTATTATTCCACAAACTAATATAGACAAAACATGAAAATAAATTTGAAAGTTCTTACAACAATTTACAGGTGAAAATAATGAATCCATAAATGGAAAATGGAATATATTTCATCATAAATAATAAGTACCGTGACTTCCTATTACACATTCTTTCAATTCCTATTGACAATGTAGTCCTGGGGTGATCCATGATCAATGTAAAATAGTTAATAAACCTCTGAGGTATATGGTGAAATAGATTATTTAAAGGCATCAGAGAGATGACTTTTTCACAGAAAGGGGGGCATTCATTTTATAACTTGAGCTGGAAGTTACCCCAAACTCTATAGTAGTCTATATAACTCTTCTACTATCTCAGGCAAACATAAAATGAAGAGAGAAAAAAACATGGGTGCAGTGAATGAGAGAAGAAAGAAAAAATCCTGAGAAATCTGGTAACCATTTTGGGCACATTGGAAAATACATTTTGGAGGACAAACATTTTCATGATTCAGCATTACACAAATCTCTAGAGAAGTAGTAAATTAGGAAAGGCAGTAAGTTGAGCTCTAGCAAAACTAAAAGTCTGACTTTTGAATAGTTAAAAAAAGCTATAATTTTTAAAAAATCTCTCACAGATTCACATAAAAGCCCAGAAACTCAAATGTGCCTACTCCAAAACAGTCTGGAATGACATGTGGAAAAACAAACCAAGTCTTGCTAGGATGATAGTGAGAAGGTCTCAGTCACACAGGAGAGCAGTAATCCTTTTAGTTTCAGCCAGTTTTGAGTGTTATCAGTTCCTTATGTAAGATTAAAATTTGTGTCATGCACTATGAAACATTTATAGATACACAATGTACAGGGTAATAATGTGATAAATGCATAATGTAGAAAGTAAACCTGAGAGAAAGTTGGGTATGACCTGAAGATTTCATGGTAAATATCTTGAAGCAAGTATTATTTGAACAGGACCTGAAAGTTGAACAGAACTGATAACTAAAAAAATGCTTCAGCAGGCTCTCAAAACAGAAACAATAAAAATTAAATGAGCATATCATGGTGTGAAATAAGAGATACATGATGACAGATAGTGAGAAAGAAAGGAGGTAGGTAGGATGAGCCAAGTAATTTCTGTATAGGAAAGAAGTAGTATTAGTATTGCATTTAATAGGTCAGAATTTTCCTCTGAGACCTAATTCTAATTCCCTGGTTAATTTTCAGCAAATTTCTTATCTGAATCTCATTTTCTTTCTCCATAAATTATGTTAGATGTGGCCATTCTAGTTCTAAAATATGATGTAAATGATAAAGAACTAAAATGTATAAGCACTTAGTGAGCAGAGCCATGCTTTTAAGTATCCATTTCATACTTGCAATTTTGTCAGATAAATTGTGCTATTATTTCCATTTTAGAGATGGCAAAATTGACTACTGAAAAAATTAGTCAAGCATATTTTGTACTAGTTGACTAGGCAAAAAAATATGATGAAAGCAGAAAATTTTAAGAAAAATGAATCCGGCTACAGTGTATAGGAAACAATATATAGTGTTAGAAATTCTGTAGGGAAGCACACTGGCTAAGAGCATATTTTAGAAATCAACATATGGAATGATGAAAGTATAGACTTAAAAAGAAGTGGTGGTGGGAACACAGAAGAAAGAATTAGCCTAAGAGACATTTCAAGGAGTCTTACTGAAAAATGGTTATGGATATAAAAATGAAGACTAGCAGAATGCAACTCTGGAGTAAGGCATGCCTGAATTTTATAGACAGCTCTGACATTTTCTGTCTGGGTTTTGGACATGTACTTAACTTTCCTGAACCTTAGTTACGTCACCTGTAAAATAAGAGTCAGAATACTTACCACGTCTGGTTGCTTGAAGGATGAAATTAAGATACTATGCAAGGTACCAATGCTGTCATTGGAATTTCTTAATCACTAGCTATTACCATCATGCTGATGGTAAGTTTGGCATTTTCCTCATGGAATATTATAAGCTAAGATATTAATGATACCATTTATTGTGTATAATACTAACAAGAAGTATTTATTGAACATCCATTATAAGGAGTTCAGTGTTAGCTACGGGAAAATACAAAGAAATGTGTGATACCCACAGCTAACATCATACTTAGTTAAGATCAGGAAGAAGATATGGATGGATGCCCACTCTTGCCGCTTTTATGCAGTATTGTATTGGAAGTCCTAATCACAGCAATTAGGCAAGAAAAAGAAATAAATGGCATCCCAATTAGAGAAGAAGAAATAAAACTATCACTATTAGCAGATGACATGGTACTATATATAGAAAATCTTAAAGACTTCACCAAAAAACTATTAGAACTAATATATGAATTCAGTAAAATTGCAGGATACTAAATTAACATATCAAAATCAATTGTGTTTCTATACCCTAGTAACAAAATAAATAAGTCAAAAAATAATAATAAAATAAAATAAATAAGTTATGGGAATGTAATATACACCATAGAGAATATAGTCAATCATATAATAATAACTTTGTGATGGATGGTAACTAGATATCATGGGAATTATTTTATAATGCATACAAATATGGAATAACTATGATACATATCTGAAGCCAATAGGATATTGTATGACAAGTACAGTGAGAATTGAAAAACAAAAAGCTAATTTCTAGCTAACCCCCAGCTGTGGGATGAGGAAAATAAAAACCTTGATCTGGCTCTTAGAAATGAGGAGAATTTCAATATACAGAGTTGGGATCATCTCAGTCATTGAGACTAGATTGAACAAAGACACAGTAGTAGGTCAATATTCTGGTAAAGGATATTCTGGTAAAGATGGTGAGTGTGTACTGAGTTTATATATAGTTTGCAGATGGTTTTGAATGACAAGTCAGTATTGAATTTTATCCTCTAAAAAGGAGAAAGGGAGGTGACTTTTTTTTTAAAACAGAATAACATAATGAAATTGAAGATGTAAGATTATCAGAGTAAAAAAAATTGAAATTATAGTAGTGGAGCAGGGCAATACAATAACTGGTGAAGATTAAAAAATAACATTTTTGGAGGGTCTCCTGGGTGACTCAGTTGGTTAAGTGTCCAATTCGACTTCGGCTCAGGTCATGATCTCAGGGTTGTGAGATCCAGCCCCGCCTATGCAGGGGCTCCATGCTGGGTGTGGAGCCTGCTTAAGATTCTCTCTCTCCCTCTCACTCCGTTCCTCTTTCCCCTCCCCCACTGTCTCTTTTTCTCTCTCTCTTTCAAAAAAAAAAAAAAAGCCACAAATTTTTTTAACCTATATGTTTTCAAATAAAGATCCTTTGTTGGGGGAAAAATTTACCCCATACACTATATTTTCTCTAACGGTTGATCTATTTTCTCCTTTATGACCAGTTATTTCTAAGGGTAGGCCTAGAGACCCAGAGATATAACTGATACAAAAATTCCCATGAAGTGTTGAGAGGACTACAAAGAAAACTAGTAATCAGTGAAATAGGTACATTTGAATTTGTATGAATAGCATTTTGTTAAGTTAGCATTCTTTTTTTTTTTTTTTTTTTTGAAGCTCTTAGGCCTGGATGTCCCCTATTTTTCTAAAAACACATTATTCTGATGCGAAGAGACAAAGAAGGAAGGTCAAGGCATTATAGTATAGTTGTTCCTTTTTAGAAATCCTGGGTTCAAATCCCATCTTGCATTAGTTTTATAATACTAGGCAAGCTGCATGATTCTCTATATTTCAACGTTATCACCTAGAAAATGGGAATACTGATACTTCATGAGGATATTGTGAAGATTGAATGACAGCCTGGATTGAATCAATTTGAAGAATATCTACCACATAGTAAATATTACGTGATGTATATAGCCTCTATCATCTTTAGCACCAATTATTTTTAGGTGGAATCTATTGCAATAATTCAAGCATTGGTCAATGAAAATTCAGATGAGAATATTTTGCAGTACAATTGAAAAAGTTAAGAATATTTTGATAAATAAAAAAGTGTAGGGTTAGCAAAAAAATATTGAACAAATGAAAAAGAATAATAACCATAGAGCTCATAGAACTGAGAAAACAATGGGCTGGTCCTAAACATCTATCAGTCTTAAACTCAGCTAAAATAAAAACTTGTCCTTAGGATAAGCATTTGGAGCTTGAGCTACAGACAGGAAGTCATCACCAAAAAAGTTACTATGGGATGCAGCATAGCCAGTTTGCTGTGGATGATGAAATAGAAATAACCTTTGAGGTGGAAGAAAGCCTTGACTAACACCCAAATGTAAATAAAACATTAAGAAAAAGCAGAAAAGATGAGACCAGAAGATTAAATGGAAAACAAAAACATGCTATTTCAAAAGCCCAAGCAAAGAAATAAAATCTCCATGGTGATTTACATTGACTTAGTATTCATTGCTTCAAGTTCAGGGAAATGGGAATTGAAGGAGAAAAAAAAATAACTGAGATTGGAAATTGGTGAGGCTAATAATGTTCTTTAAATACAAAATATCATTAGAGTCATGAGGCATGGAGTCAGATATGGAGGACTATGTGGCCAATGGATAACAAGGAAAAGAGGCCCGGTCATCTTTACCAAAGTGAAATAGGCAGGATGTAATGGTAGTGTTTAAAAGTGTTCCTGTGGAATATTCTGGAAGAAATAAAGGAAACAAAACCAAACTAAAACCTAGGACAGAGCTTACTTGACACTGGATATTGTGAATCTGTGACAGGCAAGATCCCCCATGATTTTCTGTTTTGCAGCCTTGGCCAATAAAAGAGAAAGTTGGGGCAGCTCGGGTGGCTCAGTGGTTTAGCACCGCCTTCGGCCCAGGGCTTGATCCTGGAGACCTGGGATCGAGTCCGTGTTGGGCTCCCTGCATGGAGCCTATTTCTCCCTCTGCCTGTGTCTCAGCCGTTCTCTCTCTCTCTCTCTCACTCTGTGTGTGTCTCTCATGAATAAATAAATAAAATCTTAAAAAAAAAAAAAAAAAGAAAGTTGATCAAGAGGTAATCCAAAGTTCAGAATAGGTGCCTTCTGAGTTCAGAACAGTGAGGCAGCCTTCGGGAATAGTGAATATGGCATGGCAACTGCTGATCACATGGGCAACTTAACATGCAAATAACATCTAGAACTGGTCTTAGTTCTTTCAAGACAGAACCAAGAAAGATCTCGGCAGCATACATTGCAGTGGTGGAGGCCTGATGTTCAATGAGCATCTTATTTCTTAAAGTTGGCTTTAAACCTGGAAAGAATATGCATTTGGAGTCTAAGGGAGAACCAATAATAGAAGAACGATAGCAATTAAATCCAGGTTCAGCCCTCTGCTAGCCCTCTTAGCTGTGTCAGCCTGACAGTCAGAATTTGGCAAGGTAACTGCTCAGTCTGCTCCACCCTCCTGGCAAAGCAGCCATCTGGCCAGTTGCACCTGTTTGCAACAGCCCTACTTACTCCCTTGGGCCCAATGTTGGTTTAAATGAAGTGGGAGCTAATGGGACATGAATTACATGTGGAATGGGATGGAAATGTGTGAAAAGGGGGGCTAAGCCAAGCCAATTAGCTAACCTGGAATGGATAAGCTAAACTGAGTAATTGGAAAGAATGGCAGAGCAAGGTTAAACAAAATAGCAACCAAGATGATGAATGTACTTTGAAAAAAAGAGGCAGACAAGTTCATGGTCTGAGGGGAAGAAACCAAAACTCCATCTGCCTATTTGAGTGGCTCCAGCTTCTCATTCATATTAAAGATAATTCTGAACTATGCTCTAGCAGCATTGCTGAAACAAATTGCTTCAGGGAACAGGCTCCCTCTCCTAACCCCTGCCTGATGACTTGTGGTATATAATGAGCCCTGTGCTGCTGTCAGAGGAGCAGAGGCTATGCCTAGAAGAAATTAACTCGAAAGAAGGGGAAACCCTCCAAAATAGCCTATCTTTCTTCCCTGCCTAAACAAGGATGATGTTTTATATTTTATTTTTTTAAGATTTTATGTATTGGGAGACACAGAGACAGAGAGGCAGAGACACAGGCAGAGGGAGAGGCAGGCTCCCTGCAGGGAGTCCAATGTGGGACTTGATCCTGGATCTCCAGGATCACACCCTGGGCCGAAGGCAGACGCTCAACCCCTGAGCCAGGTGTCCCAAGGATGATGTTTTGAAGTAAAAATTGCTGAGATGGTCTAGATGTGAATTTATCTTCATTTTAGGTATCATTTTGGATTTTCTCAATCTCATAGCATTGCTTACTGTTTTGGCCGTATTTACCCCCCACTCCCCTTTATTTGCACAAGTTCATGCTTGCAAAATATGTATCACGGGACTAAAATTTCTTTTTGTTTTCTATACTCCTCAGTATACATACAATACTGAGGAATGTATGATGTGGTTGTGCCATATCCATGATAGATACATTACTATGACAGTTTGTGAGATTTCACAAACTTATAATTGCTCCTGCTGTGAAATAATTAACCTGAGATGCCCAGAATATTAAGACAAAAACCTTTTGGAATCACTTGCCCCAGAAGCTAATAAATAAACAAATAGTATATTGAAATTCTCTGCATGTGTGCACACGTATCCATATTCAGTTATCTAATCCATTGCCATTTTTTCCTCAGGATTAACAAGTCCCCCCAAAAACCCTACATCTTAAATTTAGATTATTTTTGTTATTAGCATGTGCATGAGCTAAAAATTTCAGGAAAAAAAAAGTGGGAAATAACTCTTTACTATGATTCCAAAGTTATATAACAAATCTACATGTGCCCCTACACTTACTAAGTTTTGCTTCTTCATGCAAGGCCAGAAAGAGTGAATAGATTTCTTTCAGAAGAGCTCAGGTGTGACATTTTCCATTTTCCATATTTTCAAGGAAATTTTCCATTTCCACATGTTTATAACTTATGCAAACATATGGGCACTTATCAAAATCATTTTGGCACAAGGGACAAGTTTTAAAATTTGAAAAGGACAGTGTCAGTGGATGTATGTGTGTGGATGTGAATGTAATGCTGGATATTGTACATAGTGGCTTATGAAGTCGGTGATTTAAGTCAATTTTCACATTCTATTTCTGTACTTCAAGTCTTCAACTCTAAAGGGTTTTTTTTTTTTTTTTTCGATATCACAGCAACATATGATAAAACTCAAGGAGATTAATAAAAAGACTACATGGTGGTTTTCTCGGGGATAGTTTGAAATATACAGGCTTCATTCTTTTCTTGTCCTTCATATGGACTCCTGGGAAACATTTAATCCATCAGGAAGAAAAAGAGAACAATTAAAGTTTATGAAAACCATTATAATAAAGATAAATGACTTCTTTTGACTTCAAGAATCCTCTATCCAGAGATTATCTTCCCTTTATCTTATCTAGCCTCTCCCTCCCCCTCTCTCTCTCTCACACGCACACACAAACACAATTTCTATACTGACATTACTTCTTTCAAATTGGTCTAATGTGTTTCTTTTATCAATGGCTTATAAAAAGAAGGCTTTGATTTAGAAATGATCACAGTCACTTAAGAAAAAATTCATTTATTCATTGTAAATTTCTCAAAATAACTTTCTTCTATCTGAGATGCTCTGTAGAAGTCAATAAGATGAGACTAGCTGGGCTTAATGCCAAGAGAAAGCAATAATGAGACAAGCCCATAAGGGATGCCAAAACTTCTATACTATCAGAC
The DNA here is from genome assembly GCF_053574225.1 of Canis aureus. Classification (NCBI taxonomy): domain Eukaryota; kingdom Metazoa; phylum Chordata; class Mammalia; order Carnivora; family Canidae; genus Canis; species Canis aureus. Next base: position 19,491,341 of record NC_135645.1, read on the forward strand.
AAAAAGTGAAGAGAGAAGCTCAAATGACAACGTGAACACTGAATTCTAATTTTACACTTTTTTTCAAGATTCAAAGATTTCATTTTCGTTAAGGACAATTTAGAGTAACCTACATAATAAAATACTTGTTTAGAAGTCAAGAGGCTTAAATTCGTTACTGAATGAATTTAATGTGGATTTGTAGATTTATCAGGATACTTAAACTTAGAACGGTATGAATTATTTTTTTGTAAATTCATGCTTATTTTCTACCACTTACCTCTTCTCTGTATATTTGAAGCTCTCTCCCTCTCTTTAGCTATTACGAGATGAATTTCATGAGGTTAATGGAAGAATTTATAGAAATGAATTTTTAAAGGATATTATGATTATGATCATCTTTATATTTTAAAAACGTCTTTAGATACAAATAGGGCCCCAAAATATAAGCAAAATGGAACTGCAAAATGGAAACAAAGCCTTAACTGATTTTCGAATGAATTAGGGAATTGTTTTAGAGAAACAGCTGTGTATCCGTCATCAGATCATGTTATTCTAAACATAGGGTGGACTTTAAGTTAGTATAATGAATTTAAAAATTCAGTAGTGCCAATTCTTTCCTGTGAGAAAGGAGGACAAGGTGGATAAAAAAAAGTCATAATACATGAAATATATATAATAGAGTATATTAAGATATATTTGATAGTTGCATGGAAAACTTCATGGCTTCCATGTCTCCTGATAATTGTGCATCTCTTCTCATTTTTCCAAGCCAATAGAGACTTTATAGACATCTCTTCTATAATTGCAAAAATAATGATGATGATGATGTTGATGCTGTGGAGAGAATAAAGCCACCAGCAGACATAGATGGAGCACAGAGGTTAATAGAGAGCTGTGATATCATGGAACCAAGGCCAGTATTTCGCAAAACATAACTGAAGGTAACAAAACCTATGGTTTGAAAAACTGCGGTCATATAAAAAGCTTAATAACAAGGGTCTAGAAGTATAAGAAGCTGACATCCCAATATAAATGATATAGAACAAGGCAATGTCCTGACAAGAACTATTCCATTATGTACACTAAGGCTTGTTGCCAGTTGTTTGTAACAGAGGAACACAAGACTGAAATCCAAATCCTCTATACAAACTCTTCACTCGTTCTGTATAAGCATTTCTTAATCTCTCTCAACAAAATCTTGTCATCTCCACAGGTCATAATTTAAAGGCCTCTGCTTTCTGTTACCAAACACATACCCGATCTACGAAAACCAATGTTAACTATTATAGTCAAGGTTTTAGTTTCCAGTGTAGGAGACAACAAATGAAGAGTATTCTTTTAAAATTGTCTTTCTAAGCTTATAGTCATTAGATAGAAAGCATCACAAAACAACCAGAAGACTTCTAAATGGAAGATTCCAAATACCACAGTCAAGATTGTGATACGGGAGCATATTTTAGAAGCCAATACTGTCAGTTCCCACCTTTGGTCTATCTGGCAACCATGGAGATGTCAAGTCCAGAGGTACCATTTTTTTCATCCCAATTTGCCATTCGGCAATTCTTTAGTAATGCTCTCTAACCATTTCTTTGATGCCACAGGATGAAAAGTATGAATACCAATATTAGATAATACCATCAACTCATATTGCTTCTAACCACTGGGGACAATTTCTTCATTAAATCCCAATCCACCTTTTGGACTAGTTCTTTTTCATAACCAATAAACTGATAAATGAAGCCTCACATTGTTTAGAAAACTATGCTTGTCATGGAGCGTGCATTTGTCAGGCCATCCCCCCGGAGAGTCCCATTCATCAGGCTTTGTCAGGTTGCATTACTCAGCCTCATTAATGCCCCCTCACAGGCTGTAGCACTACATCCCGCCCGCAGCTGCCTGATAGACTGTTTCTCCCTGCACAGACTCCTCAGGGGCTCTTGAGAAATGCTTTATTGAGGGCTCTGGTGAAGGAAACCGCACCTTAATGAAAGACATGCGCCGGAGCATAATTAACTACTACCACAGCCCATTGCTGTTGCCATCAGTAATTTCATCGATTTGTCACCTATGAGGATGATGACTAACCTTTTTTTAGCTGAAAATGCAGGTGATAGGAGAAATGCTTCAAGCAAAATTAGAGCTGTTTTAATAGAAAGTGTTTCCTCTTGGCCTAACCAGGACCACCCAGTCTTCATCTCTCTGCCTGTGGGGTTAGATTCAGGGAAACAGCCACAGGAGAACAGAAAACAGAACAAAGGCCAGATATTGTCAAGAAACCCATTTAGCACAAAGAGGTAAATGTTTATTTGAATTGTGACAAATGTTGTTAGTAGAAGATCAAGATGTGTGGTAGCTTTAAGCTCTTTGTCATTGCAAATACTCTAAACACAGAGCTTGAGTGGAGGATCACTTAAGTCATGACAATGCGTCCTGGAATTAAAGGTGACAGGAATGAAAAGCAGAGATTGATGACAAGTGTGTTCTTTTACAAAGCTCTCTCCTATTCTGATTTTCCTAATGTCAGCTTCTTTGAAAGAATTAAAATAAATGAAAAGATTACTTATTTACACCTGCTTTAAAATGCTACACATACGCACACACACACTCCCTATTCAGCCTTATTCCAGAATTATATGCAGCTGCTGCTCTAGTCTAATTGCCTTTGCAGAGCAACAAAAGAACTAAATGACTTTTACTTAAGCTGCAAATCAGATTCCCCTCAGCTATGGTGGCATCTGTGGGCATAGGGCTCCCTTTAGAATGACCGTGTCCAATTACTAACAAACATTGCTGTCCTCCCCAAGGAAAACAGAATTCAGAGGATCTGTGATAGCACATGGCCAAATAATCTGACGGTTTGGTTACCTTTTGACATTGCAATGTTTATTTAGTGTTAATAGTGAAAGAATATATTCTTGCCCAGGTGGAATTCACCATTTAAAAGGGCAGGTTTAAAAACCAAGTGCTACATTTGAAGAAAAGCAGTGTCTCTAGTCAAGGTCTCCAAATAAATCTGTAATTACCTGGCAAGCTCTGTTGTCAAGCTTTGCTTTCTTATTTACAGGAGAATATTACTTTCTCTTTTTTTTTAAGATTTTATTTATTTATTCATGAGAGACACAGAAAGAGAAGCAGAGACACAGAGGGAGAAGTAGGCTCCATGCAGGGAGCCCGATGCGGGACTCGATCCCAGGTCTCCAGGATCACACCCCAGGCTGAAGGCAGGTGCTAAACTGCTGAGCCACCCCGGCTGCCTGAATATTATTTTCTATCACTGTTTTCAAGATCTCATATATTTTCCCTGAAAATATATTCCATGGAACATTTATACCTGACCACTGCCCCTTAATCAAAATTTTAAAATCCAAGACCTTAGAATCTTGAAATTTATTTTAACGTAATTGGTGGTAAACTCTGACCTATTTTGACTTTATTTAGCAATGAAACTTCACCCGGAGTTATATAAAGCTTTTCATATTCTTTATCCACTTAGTATGAATATTGATACACTGCATCCCAGTGGGATGGTGTACAGAACATGCCCAGTGTTATTCTTGTCAAATTGGAGAAGTGCTAAATTCTGAAATATTTGCCCCCAAGGAATACAGTTAAGTGATTGTGAAACTGTGTTCTATTCTCATTCTACCACCCGATCCCGATTTTTCTTATAATTATAATAAAATTGTTTAGATTGGAAGTTTGAGATAGACATTTATTTATTTATTATTTTGGCTATAAGAAAGATCACTTTCTATTCTTTCGAGATCCAGCCCCTACTAAAGAAGCATCAAACTAACCCTTAGAAGCATTGTATGAAGGAGATTTCTAAAAAATTAATTGTAAAAATGTTTAAAGAAGTAGGTTACAATAAATTTAATTTTGTTTAAAATACACATTCATAGACATTTCTATAAAAATGTCTTAGATTGAGTGATCTGATTCACATAATAATATTAATAAGAAAATTTAACATTTGAATTGTCATTAAAATAACAAGTGGTGAATCACACTATGTTTAAATCTATTCCATATGTGCCAACACGTTCTATTAGCATTGGACATACAGGGAGCAGCTTGGAAGATATGCTATTTACTTTATAATAAGAGAAGGAACTAATTGAGAATAAATAACGATTAAGAAAATTCTATTTTTAGACACATAAAGTTATAAGGAATATATTCTTATATTAAGGTTTCCATTATGTTTTCCCAGGAGTATTGGATCATAGATTCCTGGAGTGGGTAGAGCCTCTTAAGATCCACTTTTTGTGGGATTCCTGGGTGGCTCAGCAGTAGAGCATCTGACTTCGGCCCAGGGTGTGATCCTGGAGTCTTGGGATGGAGTCCTGCATCAGGCTCCCTGTGTGGAGCCTGCTTCTCCCTCTGCCTGTGTCTCTGCCTCTCTCTGTGTCTCTCATGAATAAATAAATAAAGTCTTAAAGAAAAATCCACTTTCTGTGACAAGAAGTCTCTGGACATTATCCTACAAGTGATCACCCAATGTTTCTGATATGGACTGAATTGTGTGTCCCAAAATTCACATATTGAAATCCTAAGCCCAATACTTCAGAGTGTGACAGGATATGAAGATAGGGTATTTAAAGAGGCAATTAAGTTAAAATGAGGTCATTAGGGTGGTTCCTAAGTCAATATGAGTAGGGACCTTATAAGAAGAGGAAATTTGAACACAGACATGTACAGGAAGACCATATGGAGACATAGGGAAAAGACTGCCATCTACAAGCCAAGGACCAAGGCCTCAAAAGAATCCAACCCTACTGACACTTGATAGCAGACTTCTAACCTTTAGAATTATAAGAAAATAAAATTCTGTGGTACTTTGTTATGGCAGCACTAGCAAACTAAAACAGTCTCTGCACATTTCTTCCTAAATATGTAGCATTAAAATACATGTGCATATGCACACCACACACACACACACACACATTTATGACCAGATCAGTTTCATTAAGGAAATTGTCATTTAGCTAACATTTTTTTGAATACATCTCATGTGCCAGGAGCTATAAAGGTGAATGACACATGGATTTTGCTATTGAAATGGCCCTAAGTTTGTTTGGGGTTCACAGGAGGAGGGTAGAAATTAAACACAAACATATAAACAGGTCCATATAATGTTGTTTTGGGATATATCCAAAGTTCTGTAGGAACAGCGGTAAGAAAACAATTATTTCTGTTGATTATTTTGAGGAAATATTATTTTTAAAAAGATATTTGAATTTAGTCTTGAAGGATGAAAATGAGTTCTGTAAGCAAATAGTGAGACAGTCCAGAGAGAGTAAACCCAGTCATAAAACATGGTCTGTTCAGGGAACAAGACATAAGGAAGTTTACAAAGAGACACTGCAGACATAATCAATGAAACCAGAGTGGGTGGGGCCTTGAATACTGTGCTTAAAAAGTCCATGATCGAATTTTCTTTAAACATTCATTCAGGAATTCTGATATGGAATTACGGGGAATGAGTCAATGCTAAAAGACCCCTTTTCTACAATTCCCCAATTCCAGGTACAAACTTACATAGATATAACTTAAGAAATTATCAAAATATTTCCAAGCTCAAAAGATTGATGAAATAACCAGATGCCAGAAACTACAAAAGAATTTATATCTTGTTGTTAGTTTGAGTTGATACTATTGTAATCTGTGAGGGTATTGAATCGGGTAATGATCATAGGGCTTTAATATTTAAACAGCAATAGGAAATATGGTGTTGTACCTGCATGAAATATGGACCTGTATCTGAGATCCTGCATAGAGCCAAGAGCTGCCTGTTTTATAAAAACAGGATTAGTCACATTTCATCTACCAGGTTAAGCAACTACATATAAACATGCTTCCTGCCAGAGGTCAATGGGGGGGAAACAGTCACAGACCAGAAATTTAAACCCAAGCCTGGTCCATTCATAAACAGGTGAAGTTCACATACTATCCATGGTTATTGAATGCCAACCTAAGAAATCAGTATGAATACTGGTCCAAACCACTTACATTGTTTTGTTTTGTTTTTTTTTTATTAATATGTAAAAAGCTACCACAAACTTAGTATCTTAAAACAATACCCATTTATTAACTCCAAGGTCAAAAGACCTAGGAGATCCACCTGGGTTCTCTGCTTAGGGTCATTTGCAAATCAAAGTATCAGCTAGGCTGGGCTGTTATCTGAGGGTTCTGGGGAAGAATCTGCTTCGGGGCTCATTCAGATTGTTGGCAGAACTGAGTTTCTCGTAGCTGTAGGGCTGAGTAATTTATTCCTTTTCCAACTTTAATTACATCTGAAAAATTCCTTTTGCCAATGTGTTAGTGTTCAACCACAGAAACAGAGGAAGAGATGTATATTAAAGGATTTACCACAAGAAGTTGGCTTATGTGAGTACGTGTGGATTGGCTAGGAAAGTCCAAGATTTGTAGGGCAGTCAGCAGTAAGGTTGGCTGGAACTCTAACCTACAGACAGAATTTCTTCTTTTGAGAAGTCTCAGTTCTGTTCCTAAGGCAACTAGTTATATCAAGCCTACTCAGATTATCTAGGATAATCGCCCTTAAATCAGCTAATTAGGGACTCTAATCACATCTATAAGTACCTTCAGGGTAACTCCTAGAATACTCTTTGATTAAATAGCTGGGGACTATAGCCTAGCCAAATTGGCATACACAATTGACCATCACAGCCATATAATATATAACATAATGAAAGGGTAACACCAGGAAACAAAGGTCATGGTGCCATCTAAAATTCTGCCTACCACAGCATTGAAACTCCTGGAGCCACAAAACAAACAAACTACTCTATAGAGATCTTCCATTAAGTCGGAGCACTTCAGATTTCTCAGAATCCAAAGATTCCTACTAAAAATGAATTCAGAGTTAAAAAATTGCATAATAGATAAGGAAATTATCCACAAACGGAGAGCTGGCAGGTACAGCAAAGAGAGGAACTAATACCAAAAACTGGAAATAATATAATATTTTATTATGAAATATGGAAAGGAAATATGAATACCTAACTGGTAAATGATTCAGAGGAAGCTCCCCTCCCCCAAGAAGAGTAGAAATCACAATGAAAATACAAAACTGTGTAAAAAGAGAGTAGGCAAGAGTAAGGTAGGAACAAATTCAACATTAAGAAATAAAATATATAGCCCCTGAAGTTATAAGCAACAACAAAGTAAATACATACATTTTACAGAATGCTAAATGGTAGACTTCATTGAGAAAATAAACCAGGAGAAAGTGAACTTGAACAAATTATATAAAATGTAACTCATAGAGATACAATTATGAGGGACGTAAAAGGAAGTGTTGAGTCATAAAGGTCAGACTTAGTATGTCTAACATGCCTAATACAATTCCATGATAGAGAACAAAAGAGAAAGGAATATTGAACACCATGAAGGGTCAGATTTTCTTGAATTTAAGAAATATAAAACATCAATGCCATAGAAATCTTAAAAATAACTCAGAAACAATTATAAGATACCTACAAAAGTAATACGTTTAAAATAAAAAATGTTTCCAGAGAATGATGAAATAATATCTTGTGCTGGATAAAATGATTGTCACTTTAGAAGTCCACACAGTGCATGGACTAAAGAGAGAAGTTGAATGTTACTTTCAATAAAAGACTGAAAGTTTACTAGTTTCAAAATGTACTTTATGAATAAGGAAACATACCAAAACACAAAGGGTCTGTAAGGAACGATGAGCCAAGAAATTGATGAAGATGTATAATCATTGACTAGTACTACTACCAGTATTATTACTATTACTACTACTACTACAACTACTACTACTAGCCAGTTGGGAAGAGGCAATGATTAATAACAAGCTAAAAGTAAAATATTGAAGATAAAAAATAGGGGACATGGGAATGTAAAATACTACACAGCATTTCAAATGAATTTTTTCAACAGGGATACATCTGATAATGTTGAATGAAAAAAAATGTTGAAGTGTTGTGAAGTAACATTAAGTGAAGAAAGCAAGATGCAAAGAATATGTGTGGTATTATACCATGTATTTTACTTAAAAAATAACAACACTATACAAAGTATGCTTTGGATATATACATACATGATATAGTATTTTTTTAAGATGAATGGGATGGATACAGAACAATTCAGGGAACTGCATTTATTTGGGAAGGGTAGGAAGGAAAGGGAAACAGGGAGAGGTGCAAAGGAGTCTTCAGCTGTATCAGTAGTATTTTATTTCTTAAAAGGCAAAAATTCCTAAAGCTAATACAGTAAAATACTAACAATTTTTAAATATGATTCTGTTACATTATACTCTGTGATATCCTTGTGTATTTAGAAGATTTATTTCTTAAAAAGAGAAAAATATATTGAATATCAATAAGTAAGATGAATTGGAAGAACTCTGTAAAGTAAAATCAGAAAACTGTTAAAATTCTACCATAGTAATCCACGCAAGAGATGATCAATGAGAGTGTCTCCAAAAAGGGAAAACAAATGAGACCTTTCAAATGTAAAATCAATTGACTTGATGATCAATTTTGTATGAGTGGCAAAGGAGAATGTCAAATCAAGAATGACTCTGAGTTGGTTGTCTTGGGAAATTAAATAGAAGTTGGTGTTTCCCATTTACTAGGAGACAGAAAGTTGCAAGATCTTGATTGAGTTGTCCAAAGGATTTCTAGAAATACAAATCAGAAATAGACAGTTTGGAATCAAATGAATGGATGAATGGATGGATGGATGGATGGATAGATGGATGGGTAAATCCCTCTATATCTACTTATCCATTCTTCCCTTATTCCTTGAAGCTTTCTGTCTTTACTTTCTAATGACTCAAATTGCCCATCCCATTACCTTCTAAATCATATTTTCTTTTTTATATATAACTTTAAATTAAACAGCTCTATTTTTCCTTTGAATTTATTTCTTTCTGCTCCTACAATATGTTTGCATTTTTCCTGAAGCTTTTAAAAGTTAAAGAAGGAGCTATGAAAGGAGCTATAGATAATTATAAACAGCAAACACAGATTGTATAATATAATCATAAAAGAAACCTCATAACCACAAATAACTAAATATTTCACAATTTGACTCAATCAAGCTTCCTTAAAGCTAGAATTTCAACTTGAAGTTATTATTTTTCCCTTTCTACTGTCTTTAATTGTAGAAAACTTCCACCAGCTTATAATTTAGAGAAATTCGCCCTATCAAGGAAAGTTTATTTACCATATGGTTATTCTACAGATTATAGTTTTTCAATAAGAATTGATATAAATGTTTAAAGAGTAGAGTCCTTGAAAATGGTTGATGTTGAAATTCATTACAAACATTTGAAATGCTCACATTCTCTAAAGTTGTAGGGATCTTGACAAATCAGGCTTTACTTTCCTCTGCAAGTAATTTTATTAACTTCCCTTCCTTTCTTTAGATTGACATTTCCCATATCTTTACCTATTTGACATCTTTGGATCATTCAAATCCTTGTGAGTACATAAACTCATCTGTGATACCTTTCCCAAATTCCCAGGCAAGATTCTACCAAAATCTCCCACAATGCTGAATAGTGAACAGCAAATACCCACACACTTTGAAAAGTGAACTTGATATTTGTCACCATTGACTCTATTAGTTCTTTGAGTAGAAATTGGGGAAATTGGGGAAATGAAATCTCTCTATAGCAATGATGAGATTCTTGTTTTTTTTTTTTTTTAAGATTTTGTTAATTTATTCATGAGAGACAAGGGGAAAGAGGCAGAGACACAGGCAGAGGGGGGAGAAGCAGGCCCCATGCAGTAGCCCGAAGTGGGACTCAATCCCAGAACTCTGGGACCATGTCCTGAGCCAAAGGCAGGTGCTCAACCACTGAGTCACCCAAGCATCCCGCAATGGTGAGATTCTTTAAGATGCTGATAACCCAACAATTAAATTTCAAAAGTAACTAGAAATATAATTAAGACATTTGTTTTCTGTTAATACAATCTTTTTATAAGTAAAAAAAATAAGTCAAGAGAATCAAATATTTTTCTGGTAGGGATTGCTGAAAGTACTGTAAGAGAGAAAGGAAGAAGAAATTCATTCTACTGAAAATCTTAGACAATGCTGCTAACTATAAACCTGAGCATTGTTTCTCATTGTAATCTTTCACCCATTCAACACATTGATGGAGCACTTGTTATAGTTAGAACCTATGTCAGACCCAACAGTTTGATGGCAGAAAACTCAGACCCGCGATAATGCAATAGTTGATGGAATGTGTTGAGCGAACTCGTCTTCTCTGTTTCCTCAAATGTTTTTCCAGTATTTTGCAGGGTTATAATCTAGGCACTATATACTTCAAGAAAAAATGTAGTCCTCCTTGCTTCTTTTTGAGATGGTGCAAGCTTCATATGTTGATTGTCTATGTCAGGCATTCCATTTTTAATTACATTTGTGAAAAGTAGCCTCATTTTTCTCAATTGAATATTTTAATATTATTAGAAATTTCTTACCAGTAGCTAGACTGAAGCAAATGTCCCAGATATGACTTAACTAGCTATCCCTCACAACCTCCGTCCCAGGGATATAGAGACCACTGCTGTTTCGGTCCTCATTCCATTGACTTCCCAGGTATGTCCCAGTAGCAGCTCTGCATCAACCTCTTTTGCTCCTTTTCTTTGGGCTACTAGGGAGTATCAGGGTGAAGGATAGAGAATGGTAGTGGACACCTTAAGCATTTTAGTCAATGGCAGCATTAAGGTTTACGCATTGTCTGCTTCCAATTTTAGCCTTCAAGTCTCACTAAATTACCAGCACCACTGTACACTGTCACCAGAACTCAAATAGGTTTCTCTTCTATGTAACTATCCAAATATGTTGGGTTTGTCTTAGGATATCAATCACCGTTTATAACTGAATATTTCTGTGGCTCTTTGATTAACTCTTTTCATTTCATAAACTATAAGCTCCTTGGGTCCAGGAAATATATCTGTTTGATCACCACTGTATCACCAGAGCTCTTCAAATAGCTGCAAGAAAATATGTTCTCATTTAGGATCTGCTAAATAAGCCCTGATGACTGAATTATCACAGACTATTAATTATTTTGAAAATTTAACAAAGAGGTAACATCACATTTATTTTTCAGTCTCTTACTGTCTCTTATGCAAGTATATTACATAAAATAGGCACTCAATATATTCAAAATTGAAACAAAGGAGAGGTAGCCATGATTAAGTTACCTGCTTGAGAATTTTTTCAGGGTCTCCTCTATAAGATAGAGTCCCAGCCACCAGCAGCTCTGTGATCACATGTTTTATCGCTAATGGTTTAAGGGAAAGAGAGTTTTTCCTATAGTATCCATATAAAGTACCAGAAAAAGACTTTTACCACTTATGTTATAGGATTTTTCCTGAGCCAATTTCTGGGGTCAAGAGGAGGAAGTATTGTGATTGGTGGTTAAATGTACACCCAATAGCAAATGGCAGAACAATTTCATATGATTCCCAATGAAAAAGAGTTGCTATTTGCCAAAGTATATGGAAAGAGGTGCCTAACATCTATCACAGACACCGTAATCGTAACTATCATCATCATCAACAGCAACCAACATTTACTTCAGGGTGTATGGATATACAGTGAAAGGAGAAGTGGAGAGTGTGGTAGAGAGGAGAAGAAATAGGTCCATGAATTATTTATAATCTAAAAGGCCACACTTTATTAGTAAATGAGCTAATGTTCTTAATTTACAAGGGAGAAATTCTTTAAGCAAAATCAGGTTCATAGTTAATGTACAAAGAAAAGACAGAAAATGAGGTTGAGGTTGTCAGGGCCTGAGGTTGGAAATCTAATATGGAAGGTGAAAAGAAACTTGTTTCTGCTTTGGTTTCAAAACATCATTTCACTTTGAAGTCTCAAGAAATATTGAGTTTCCTTCAAAACATCTCCCTCGAATTAAATGATTGTGGGTTTTTTCGAAGGCACTCAAATAAAAGTAGTTTTTTTTTTTTCTTTGCTAAATGGCATCATGAATACATTATGCATGATAATGAATCAGGTTTAGTGATTCTTTTTGGTAGGACTACTCAGGGAATCAGATAAAATAAAAACTGGAAGGTTAGTGTTCTGCAAAATCTAGATGGAAGACCAAGCATCGAAGTTTGGAATTATGCTTGAAATGAATTTCAAATGGATTCAATATTTGCTTAATTGAGGTTCTCCCTCAGTGAACATGAAGCTCCTCGTCTTTCCCCTATTTGCTTCTCCTCTGCTTTAAAAGACAATTTAGTTTTCTTTAATCCTCAAAAATCAAGATTTGCTAATCCTTCCAACTACTGTTCCATTCCCCAATGCACATGAAAGCTTTTGCTGAAAACTGAAACACACTCTGGTCTCCTATTTAATGCATTCAACTTCCTTCTCAAATCCTTGGGGTATTGTTCTTATTTTGCTTTTGTATTTTTTTTATTTAATCTATCAATAGCTCCTTTGGATGGCTGTTATATCTTTCTAACTTTTCAATGATTTGTTTTGAACTGCTATACATATTTATCCTCAGGTTACCCATAATTAGTCTCTCTGGGTGTTACATTATGCAATTATGCCTCAGTTTCCAAAGGGATGCATCCTCAGGTGGCCGGAATTTATTCCTTTTCTTGTCTGCTGCTTGTTGACAACCTCCTTCTGAGAAAATTCAGTGCCCATCTCCTTACTTTCATTTCCTTATGAAAATGACGTCTTATTCACGTCTAATTACATCCAGTTCAACGTTTGCATTGCTACAGACCAATTAATTCTTTACTTTCCCCAGAATTAACACTGTTCAAAGGATATCATCATGTGGTTGCTATAGGGTCAAATTCCAAAATAAAATGAAAAGTGTAGAAAAGTCTTTGCTATTTCCATTGGCTTAGTCAAGCAGAGGACTATAGAGTGAGTCTTGGACTACAGCCTCAGTTATGCTAATTAACTATTAATTAGCTGTGTGATGTGCAGCAAGTTCTCTCTCTGTTTTGCATTATAACATGAGGGTGTAGGTAACTGAAGTAATCTATAAATTCTCTTTAAGCCCCAAAAGTCAGGGTATTTAGTCAAGACAATTGACACTAAGTGTCAAATAACAACCCCTTGATTTTAATAGCTTAACCCAAAAGAATTTATTTCTTACTCACATTATAATTCAGTGCAAATTGGGTAACTCTCCTAGGTGGGCCTATTTCAAGCAATAACTCAAAGATCCAGGGCCTTCTATCTCATGTCTTTGCCATCCTCTAGGTTTACCCTGGAGGTCTCAGCTGTGTTTTTCACATTTAGTCAGCCAATGAGCAAAGAGATTGTGAGAAGTCTTATAGGATATTTTACAGGCAGATCCCAAAAAGCATAGCTTAATTTGGCCATATTCCACATTCCATTGGTCAGAACTCAGTTTTATAGACTTAAACATATTTTAGGCAGGGTTAGGAGAAGTAGTCTTTCTGTATGCTCAAGAAGGATGAACAAGCTTGGTGAAATTTTAGCCCATCTCCACCACAGACTATTAATTTCCTTCTATATCTCTATCACCCGATTTCCCATTCATTCTGTCTCTGTTACTTTCTTTCCTCAGCATTCCATCCTACCTCCTACTGGAGCCTCATCATTTCCCTTGGCTAAGTTTCTTTTTCACTTAACACCCTGATCCTGGGTCTTGGCATCATTGCCAAGACTTGTAAGAAACGTCATTTTATCCTTTTTATCCATAGAAAAACCTTCAAATTAGAGTGTCAGATCACAGTTTTCCATTTGCTAGTAAATTGCATGACTCCTCTGACCCTCAGTTTCTTCATCTATAATGGCTTATCTGAGAAAAACTATGTAAATTGTCAGAGAGGTAGTAGGTACTCAAAATATTTTTATTTATTTTTTTGTTCTGTTTCCATTGTCCCTGTATATTAGAAAAATTATCCCAACCATTAAACCTCTGCATGCTCTATTATCTCTCTAAAAATATTAAAAGTATTATCTTAAATTCCAAAGTCTACCCTGCACACAAATCAATTTTCTCTTTCTTTCTCACTTTCTATTAAATGAAAGCCTTCCTACTATATGATCTTTATATCTGCAATAGTCTACCTTCTCTAATCAGCTAACCATTTTTCAAAAACATTTTAATATGAGCTTTCTAGATATAAACAGGGCTGTTTATCCAATTTGTTGGTGAAGTTAGTTAACATTCTTTCTGTGCAAATGTTTAATATTTCACAGCCCATTACCATCCCTACCAGACAGTGAGAGGAGATTTTCTGAATGGCTTAGACTAACCCATTATTTGAATAACAGCAACTATTGGCTGAAGTGAAATTTGGGGATTGTGTGTGAACAGATGAAAATTTCCAGACATAACCATTAAGCATTATAAAAAGCATCTAAGAGTGAGCCATTGCAAGTTCATATTTCCAAAAAGGTAATTATATCTAAAAGTCAGAACTTTTTATATTGAATGTATGAGATGGGACAAATAATCTCACTGTGTTTAGTTTCAACTATCAAATATTCAGGTTATTTTCTGGGTTTGTTCATTACCAAAAAATGGTGCTTTATATTATTTGTGAGATGTTCCTCATATTTTGTAAATATCTCTCTAGTTGTAGCAATATATTTTTTCTTCCTACAAATCATATATACACCTGTAGAGGGCTGAATAATGTATGTCCTCCCAAAACTTATGCCCACCCAGAAACTCAGAATGTGACCTTCTTTGGAAATACGGTCTTTGCAAGTGTAATCAAATTACTCTCATTACATACTGAAACAGACTGGGCCTTAAATCCAATGAATGGTGTCCGTATAAAAAGAGTAGAGGATACACAGAAAAAAAAGTTATGTGAAAACAAATGCAGAGATTGCATGATGCAGCTCTAAGCCAAGAAACTTCCAGAATTGTTGAGAGTTACCAAAAGCTAAGGAGAGGCAGAAAAGGATTTTTCTCTGGAAACTTCAGAGAGAGAATGGCTCTGCTGACACCTTGATTTCAAACATCTAGCCTCTAAAACTGAGCAATTTAACTTCTGTTGTGTTAAGCTTTCCAGGCAATCCTGGAAAATTAATACAATCCTTAAATCACTTTAAACTGTTATAGTTACTCATTTAACTTTTCATCTTCACCATAACTGTAAATTCTCTAAGTGATGCCTTATTTAGTAATATGTGTCCTGTATAACTCAGAGCCTGTTAAACAGAAGTCCATTAATAGTTATTGAAATGAATGAATGAATGACTCAATTCATGCTATCTTGGTACCATTATGTTAAAGATAATTAAAGCTTCCTAATAAAATAAGAAAAAGCCTATTACTTGCTTCTCCCTCTGCCTATGTCTCTACTTCTCTCTCTGTGTCTCTCATGAATAAATAAAATCTTTAATTAAAAAAAGCTTATTATTATTTCCAAACAACACTTCACAAGTTTCATCTTTATAAATCATTTTCCAAAGTCTTATTCATGTGTTAAGACAAGAATGAGAGCTTGTTAAGCATCACATTTTCTTGAATATGGATGCTTGAATTGCTCTTTTGATATCTCCTTCTCTTGCTTTGTCTTCACTGGGCTGAATGCATAAGAGATGCATCTGAAAAAGGCACCTTGGAAGTGAAATTTTATGAACAACATGGACACTGGCACAATGGCTCACATTGGTTCTGCTTCTTAAGTTCTTGCTTTATGTCTGGTGACAAAGCTTATCCAATCACAATGGTTGTTGCATCTCAATGCAAATTCTCACCTATCATTAAAGAGGAAACTATCCAATATGAAGGTTCCATAGTGCATCGTTACTATGGCAGTTATGGAAAACATTCTGAAATAAATTCTCGATATTATATTGTAGGAGGCTGGGAAAGAGTAATAGCTATCGTATTTCCAATAGCTCTTTTGATAAAAATCAAAGTCCTTTGTGGGCTGGGATTTCGGTCAGTTTTGTTCACTGCTGTATCCCCAGAACCATGGGGAAGAGTGCATGGAATGTTTTATATAACCAACAGATATTGTGAACAAAATGTCCCTTCCTTTAATCCACCTTGCTGCTGATAGCTCAGTAACCAGATGCTGCTGCTTTATGTGCATTCTATTTTATAACTAGAGTCAGAACTTGCAACATTTGTAAAAACCACACCAGAGAGTTTTATTGCCAGAGAAGAGTGTGGTTTTATTAGTACCCTCTGTATGCACTCCTCTACCAAATGGCAATTAACACTCCAGGTAGAGGGCATTTCTTTCTCATTATTTCAGTGTTTACCTAATTGGTACCTCTTCATGCTCAGAGTATGCACTATAATAGATTTGGCCATTGCCTTATTTTTCAAGAATAGCTGATTCAGGGAGTAGAGTCATCTGTTAAACGTATCATAATTACAAGAGCTAATTAGGTTAGGTAAGAACAATTTTAAAAAGGTGTGCTTATTCAAGTCTTATTGTAAAGAAAGAAAAAAAAAAACCAAAGGAATAAAATCGCTTAAAAGTAATCTCAAGCTCTCCTTTCTCCTTTTCTTTCTCTCTGTTGCTTTTAGAACTATTATCTATGACCCACAAATTTCAAGATTTAACACAAAACTATTGCCTGAGCGCTAGATAAAATAAAACCCTTCTTTCCTCAAGTGAAGATGGAAAGGTAAATACAAATAGTTGGAAGGGTTAATACTTGTGATTTAGTTTCAAATCAAAGTCCAAATGTTGACTTCAGCTCTTTTCCTGTTTGGTCTTCATTTATCTCTATCTGGGCTGAGATATAAAGAGGAGTTTCCACGGCCACCCTATATGTCAGAATAACTGCACATCTAGACACTAGAAAGGAAACCCTGGTTGGGCATTCTTCCAGACTTGAGGAGTTGATTAAGGAAGGAGCAGAGGAGCAGGAAAATTCTACACCAAGAGTCAATAGGCTCGGGAAAACTATTCCTCTGTCAGGCTTACGCTGGGGAACTGCATTCCTAGCACAGGTGCTAAAGGAGCGGGCTCTGAACTCTATCCTTTTGTCCCTACTCACGCCTGCCACTTGTTTGTTATGTGAGTTTGAGCAAGTTTCATAGAGTCTGTGTGCTTCAGTTTCCTCCTGTATGAGATGGAGGAAATAGTTGTACTTCCCTCATAAGACTGTTGAAAAGAGTAAATGAGTGAGTATATGTGAAGTGTCTGTACAGTGCCTGACAGTAAACACTAAGTGGTACCTATTATTGCAGAGATGGATGCATTAGGTGATCTTAGCCTGAACCATTAAACATTTATAACATATAAATATCTCTCCTCTCTGAATCAGTATTCACCAAGCCACCTTATAATAACCTGGTTTTCCTAGAGGATATAGCAACCGTAGAAATAGAAAACGTTTTAGTTGGCCATAAACATTCACTCCTCTTGAAGAGTTTTTATTTATCTCTTTAAAAACTATGTACCAGGCACTCACCTGATTTTATGTATAATAGAATCTGATGAATTAAGCTCCATTTTTAATGGATTAGAAAACTGAGGATAACATGGGTAATATAATTTGCTCAAGGCCATTTAACTGTAAATGGAAGACACTGTTCAAACCCAGAATTCTTTTTTTCCCTGTACATCAGGAGGCCCTTCCTAAGCTGCAGCAAAAGGATGTCTTGAGTGGTGGTAGCCAAATGAGGCAACTTCTCTTTTACCATCCATTGGGTTTCAAGTCTAGTTGAAGGTGAGAATCTAGTTAAATGAATCTGTCGTATTTTGGTTAAGATAAAGACTCCTCAGCAAAAGTGGATCAAGGTTGCATCCTCCTGGAGAAGTGGAAAATTAATTCATATAAAAATATTCACCTTGAGTAGTCCCTACAAGGTGACTTCTCTGTATTTTGTTTTGCTTGTTTTTCAACAAGTGGCTCACAAACTTCAGTCTGCTTCAGTCACCCAGAGAACTTTGGCAAAATACTCATGGTTGAGCCCATCCACTAAGTTCCCAATTCAGGAAACCTAATGTTTCTAACAGGTTTCTGGTGATGATGATGTTGCTGGTACTGGCACCACACTTGGTCTTCATATCAATGGAGTCAATACTCTTAATTTGCTCATGTGCAAACTTTGTAAAGCCTCGCTGATCTGATAAAAATCTTTAACTAAAATCCCTTTTTCTCTTTGTTAAGTACTTCAGGTTTTATTCATTAACCAAAAAGCCCTGGTATGAACCAATTAGACCTTGAGTTACCCAAGGCAGAATTAAAGTTATCTGTATAGCAGCTCACCAGTCTCAGGAGTATAACATATATGACATTTATCTCCTTTTGTGTTTCAGATTAAGTAATTATTAATTTACTAAGTATGTAAATGCTTTTCCTTTTATTGTCTCTAAAAGAGCATTTTATATAAGATACCATATTATAGCATGTCTGATCAAATTTAAAGAACTCAGGACAGAAACTTCATATAGGAATTATTGGGTTTGATTTGTGTTAGTATTTAATGGAATTCACTTTAAGGGCTCATAATTGCAAATTCTGGGGAGAGTACTAAGGGCAGGAAAAACAGTCACAGAAAAGAGTGTTTGGGTTTAAATGGTTGGAGATACTATAAAACACTTATCAGCAAACTGTCCTCAATATGCCGCTATTCCTGTAGTGTTCTATTACATGCAGAATTTAGCGATTACCATATTGTACTTTACTCCACTTCATCCCTCCCCACAGGCACCCACAAAGTATTTCCAGGAAATGTTGAGTGGAAGGGAAAAAAATGCCAGTTCAAATAATTAATAAGAATAATCATGACAGCAGCAACCATGTACATCCTTACAGGCCAGACACCTGTTCAACGTACCCCACAAGCAGTATCCCACTTAATCTTCCCAAAATTTCTACAAAGCAGAGTTTCTCAACGTCAGAACTATTGAGATTTTAGGCTGGATAACTCTGTTGTGAGGACCATCCTACGCATTGTATGAGGTTTCACAGGATCCCTGGTATCTACCCACTAAATGGCAGTGCATCTCCCCCCCAGTTACAACCACCAAAATTGGCCCCAGTTAAGAACCACTGATATAAAGCACATAGTATTATAATCTCTTTTTCTTAGATGTAGTGTTGGAAATTTAATTTCTCCATCTTTTTACAGCTTATTATTAACAGAACAGGAATTGAATTCCAGACCCTCATATTTATCCCTTCTGGATTAGTTGATGAGCAGTGGGAGCCATAAACTTCTGTAGCCCAGGAGAGGGCACAGCATCTGTGATTGAATCCTCATAAATCCACTTTCTTTAAGTGAATTTTGCCATATTAGGCTTAAATTGTAGAGTCTATGTTTTGCCTCAATTTTTATTAGACAAATAAAACTTTGAGTGCAACCCAACATTCATTCCACTGTTCTGGAAGCTTTGGGCCTCTGACTCAAAAGAGCTACTACAAAGCAGAGTTCTAACTGGCATGGCTGTGTGGGTCCTCAGTCTTTGGTCACCAACTGGTTGGGGTGAGATTTATGTTTACACATGCATTTGCTTTGTTGTATATTTCCTCAGTTGGATCTTAGAATATCGTTCATAGCCTTCTCCCCTCCCCCCCACATTTTTATAGCAAAGTCCAAATCTGCATTTTCTTCAATGATTTGTCCAAATAAAAATACATAAATGGCAATTGAAATTAAGATATATTGTATTTTATATCTAGATAGATGGATAGGTAGATAGGCAGGCTGATAGAAGTCTACTGGTAAAACATGGGATTTACTTCACTGATAAGAGTCAGTCAGAAGCTCATGATCTGGTCCAAAATGAAAAAAAAAAAAATGGTGATTTTCTAACTCCTTTAGGAAAGAGGACTATTTACCAATAAGGCAATCAAGAGTAGGCAGAAATGGATAATATAGGGACATTTACTCCATAATAGAAGATATTGAAGAGATATAGGATTATAAACTGTCTAAATCAAAGTAATTATAGGTGGGAGAGGTAATGAGCCCATTATTTATATTTAGGCTATGATGTAAAGGAAATGGATATATCTTCTCAGCACAATATGTGCACAATACATGCACACACAAAATCACATATTTGACTTATGCAATAGATTCCATAAAATTTGTTGGGATTGAACAATTGTCATAACATTTACCTATATGCTTCAAATATACTTAGGCAAATATTTTCAAAGGTTTAGGACCTATATAAAGAAACATATAAGATCTCATTAAAGGATTTAAAACAAATTTCTCAGCAAATGGAATGACAAAACAGTTTCTTAGCTAAGACAATATAATAAAAATTATTTATGCTTCTAAAACTAACAAGTGGACTTAATTCTATTGCAATCATAATTCTAATAGGGAATTTTTGAGATTGTAGAAAAATATTATCTTAATATATATATATGCCAGAATAGATTTTATAGGTCTCATTGCTCTCTCTTTCGCTTTTTCTCTCTCACACACAAGAATACTGAGATAACATAACCATAGAAAGTTCTATGAAACATGGATACTCAATTATTCTTTTATCAGCATGACATAGATAAATAAATCCATAGAAGGAAAAGGAAATCTAGCAATTGATTGCAGTATATAATAGAAGATTTTTATATTTGACAAAGGTTGTATTTCATTCCACAGGAAAAAGATGGATCATTAATAATTAGCCCTGGCATGATCAGCTATCCCATTTGCTTCTTATACCAAATTTCAGATGGATTGAAGTCTTATTTGTAAAATGTAAAATAGTAACAGTTTTGTTAAAATCTGGGAGACGACATGTACAATAGTTAGCAGAAGTGTGACCTTCTTAACTAAGGCTGAAAACCCAGAAGCTATGAGAGATAAGGCATATAAATTTGTAGCAAAAGATAACAGAATCCAAAACGTGTAATAGGTTCTGAAAAAAATATGTGCACTGGAGAATACAGACGGGGTTGTTTCTATAATGCACAAAGGACACTGAAAATTTGTCAAGATGAGAATAGAAGCTCAACAGAAAAGAAAAGGATAAAGAATCAATTCACAGAGATCATCTTCAAATGACCAAGTATATGAAAATGGTGTTCAAATGGACTGTTATTCAGATGAATGTAAAATAAAGTAACAAAGAGATATCATATTACCCCCGTGAGGCTGACAATAATCTGAAAGGGTGATAACTTGATGTGCAAGTGTAAAATCTAAAGTACTAATGACATTTTGGAATGCAATGTCTATTAAAATTAAAAATGCATTTACCCCCTGTCATAGAAACAGCTCGTTAGTCCAACCATAAAACAAATCATCAATAGGAAGGATATTTATTGCAGTGCGTTCTTAGTAGTCAAATAGCAAATATGAAGCAATGGCTCTTCAATAAGGAAATGATTGGAAATATGGTAAATTCGTATCACAGACCATTTTGTAACCATTAAAAAAGAATGAATTAAAGCTATGCCAGAGGACAATTGATGTAGAGCTATTTCAGTGATTTGCTGTTTAGCGAAAATAGAAAAATACAGAAAAGTGGAACCTGAAATAATATTTTTGAGTAAAATAAACAATGAAACAGTAACTACGTTTCTGCATTAGTATATGTGTGTGAGTCTGCATGGGTGCATATGTATACATGCTTGGCTATTATCATACGAATATGGAAAAAGCATAGGGGAGGGTGAGTGAAAATTTGGTTCAATGAGGTAGGAAAGTGGAAGTGAGGAGGGCTGAGAGCGAAAATAAAAGAAAAATTTAAAAATATAATAAAAATGCATGTTTGGTTACTACTGATCAATTTATACAATATTTTAATTGTGAATTAGAATTAAGGTACATTGAAATTATGTGGGATTAGTCTAACTTGAGGCTTTTTTTCCAGACTTTAACAGAGATTGTTCCTTAAGATTTTGAAAATACATATGTAATATGCATTTCCCATAGAAAACAATTAAAAATTGCAGGCAAGCAAAAACAAAAACAAAAGCATCCTAGTCCTTCTAGTTGAGAGGCTCTGTCAATTAGCTACTTTCCCATCCCTTCCCCAGAGTCCTGTTTACTGGCATCTGCCTCCTGTACAGTCTAGCCGAGGCACCACCTCCGAGGAACTACATCCTGCCCTGGCATGCCCTTGGTGACTTGCACATCCTGTCCCCTTGGATGGGGTACGTATCCAGCCTCACAGAGACATTCTCAGCTTCAAGCTAGAACATGTCACAGAAACAGCCTCTGATCCTAGAGAATTGCACAAATTCAAAAACCTAGACTTTAACAGCATGCCCTCGAGAGTTCTACTAGACCTTGTGACAGATATGACAGCATAAGAAGCATAGATCCTTCCCAAAGAAGCTTAAAAACTGGTGGATGATGTGTTTCAGCCCTTGATCCTAGGATTGCCTAGATTAATTGTAGGTTAGAGAATTAAGGAGAAAGATTATTCAGAAGAGCCCATTACACCAAGTAGAGGGGAAGACTGAAAGCCCTTAAGTAATGCACAACCAAGGCTTCTGGCTAGACACATCCTTTCCCCTCAGGTAATTAAAAGGAGGCTCCCACCTCCTTTTAGTAGAAGAAGCCAATGTACAGTCTTCAAAAAGCCAATTCTTGATCTAGACATGTTTCTAAAATAAACCACACATTCAGGTCTTTTTCACAAAGTACTATTTTCCCTACTTTGGCTAGGGTCCAGATGGAGGTATTAAGTAGACGGAGTTCCTTGCAGATGCCCAGGGCAATTCATGGTTGCTGGAGAAGCCTGATGAAGGGTAGGTGTTGGAGACCCAACTTGAAAGTGAGGGCCACACTCAAAAAGAAGATACACTGGATGCTTAGCTAACAGTAAAACTGCTTTTAAAAAAAAAAAGACTCTATGAGCATGTGAGAATTATCAAGAAAACCTGGAGAACTCTGGGCTTCTGCTGTGGCAGAAGTAGCCCTAGTCAGCTATCAGCCCGTGTCTCCATGGTAGCTGCTGGGTGGAGAGGATTGCTTCTAAAAGCATGCTTGACTGCTTAAAGTTGTAAGTCAGAAAGATGGAGATAATCCTTGTGTCCTTGGCAGTCACCTGAAACTCCTTTTTTTAAATCTTTCTATATTTTCACCTGTCTTTTATCCAAGGTTGCCCTATAGAATGGGCCACAAGGTTGCCTCTGGATAATCACTGTGATATTTAGCTTCAAGAATTTTACAGTAGGGGTGCCTGGCTGGCTCAGCTGGAAGAGCATGCAACTCCTGATCTCAAGGTTGTGAGTTTGAGTCTCATATTAGGTGTGGAGATTAAATTTAAAAAGCGCATAAAGAAAAAAAAAAGAATTATACTATAAATCAGAGCAGAAAAATAAAAAATAAAAATACCTAGCAGACAAACACTGCAAAAAATCCCAAAATCTTGCTATGTCCTTAGAGTCATCCTCTTTGTTTTATAGTTCCTAACTTCCTTATAGGATAATAACTGAAAATCCTGGGATTTGGAATCTTCCATTTTATTTCTGAATCCAAATCAGAAGACCTCTTTACATTATCCTAACCCCTATCTCACCCTAATCACTAGGCTAGATGGTTGTGTGCTTCCGTCTTCAGGGAGTCCCCTCTTCCTAGCAAGTAGGTTCAAGCCCAGTCTCAACAGAATGGAGATAGAAACTATACTTTTCCATCTAGTTTACTCTACCCCCCTGATTCAAAGTCAATTTGCTATAAATGAGATATCTGCATTTCTATGGATTTCCAGTCAGCCTATCACCTCCCACCACACTTCCTTTTTTTTTTTTTTTTTTTTTTAATTGTATTTATTTCTGATAGTCACACATACAGAGAGAGAGAGAGAGGCAGAGACATAGGCAGAGGGAGAAGCCGGCTCCATGCACTGGGAGCCCGACGTGGGATTCGACCCCGGGTCTCCAGGATCGCGCCCTGGGCCAAAGGCAGGCGCTAAACTTCTGCGCCACCCAGGGATCCCACCTCCCACCACACTTCCAACCAAACTTCTGTGTTTGCAGTTGATAGTAAATATTTCTATTTCAATCATTTAAGAAAGGCTAGGTACTAGATTGTGTGCTTAAGAAACAGTGCTACACTCTTTATCATTGTAGAATATAAAACCTTGAGAGATCAGGATAATGGGTGTGAAATCATTAAAACACGAAACTCATTCATTCCTTCACTCGCATTCATCTTCTTTGAGACTATCAAGTATATAGGCTATAATTAAGGCTTGGAAATACTTAAGACTAAGTTGTGGTGGTTTTTTTTTTTTTTTAGATTTTATTTATTTATTTGAGAGAGACAGAGGAAAAAAAAAACGAGCAGCAGGGGCAGGGGCAGGGGCAGAGAAAGGTGGAGAAGCAGACTCCTTGCTGAGCAGGAAGCCCCACATGGGGCTCCATCATAGGACCCTGGGATTCGGGCCTGAGCTGAAGGCAGCCGCTTAAGTGACTGAGCCACCCAGGTCCCTCTATGACTAAGTATTATAGGTAGTGACAGATAGAAGTCTTCTCAGAGAAGTTGACATGTCAGTATTAAACCAGGAACCATTTTGTCAATTATGTATACTGAGTAGTGTTCAACTGAAATGTGGAAGGCTCACAGATGAACTAATTCTGAGGAATCTTTTTTTTTTTTAAAGATGTATTTATTTATTCATGAGAAACACACACACACACACACACAGAGAGAGAGAGAGAGAGAGAGAGAGAGAGGCAGAGACATAGGCAGAGGGAGAAGCAGGCTCCTCACAGGGAGCCTGATGCAGGACTCGATCCCAAGATCACGACCTGAGCCAAAGGCAGACACTCAACCGCTGAGCCACCCAGGAACCCCAATTCTGAGGAATATTGAGGGTGACATTTAAGGTTTCTGCTTGAAGTAAGCCCATTATAATTCACCAACATGCCCCGTCAAGCCTGTAGCTTTAGCCTTGTATTCGTACTTACATTAAATAATATAAGTAATGTAATCACAGACATGATGATATTTAAGACTTTTAAAACTATTATGTTGAGCACACTGGACTTTTCTATAGCATGAAACAACAAGGGCCTTGATCAAACGGGCATTTGCTCAGTAATAGCCCTCATGTTCAGAACTAAGCTATCCAGGTTCCTTAATTTGGAGGTACTTTGATGAGTATTTTTATTCTACATAGGAGAGGTGACATATCATATAGTGATGACAGGGTGGGAGGTAGAAAACAATCATTGGAGCCCAGTGATTTCAAGAACATTCAGTTGAGATAGAATGTAATAGGTTAAAGGATTAGCCGAAACCTGTGGTGGTTTAAAACACCTCCACAAATTTTTTTGACCCTCTTCCCATTGAGAGATGACCTACATCACCTTCCCTTCAATCTGACAGGGTACGTCTCTGTTTAGACAAACTGATAATGGCAGAATTAATGATATGTGGCTCCCATGGATAGGTAAGAAAAAGCCATACAACTTCCATCTGGTTTTCTTGAAATACTCCACGTCAGAAGTCTGAGCTACCATGTAAGACGTCCTGCTACCCTGAGTCTGTCCTGAGAAAAGGGAAGTCACGCTCTGAAGAAAGGGAACTCAGGCCACATGAGGATGTCATGGGTAGATCCATCAGTCATCAGCCTGATAGCTGACATCAACCAGTGGGAAATCTCCTCCAATGATTCCAGACCCCACCAGCCATGTCATTCCATGGAGCCCTAGAGTCCTCCCAGCCTAGATCCCAGACCACATAGATCATAGACATGTCAAATTCCTGACCCACAGATGCTGTTAACAGAATAAAGTGGCTATTTGGAACCCTCAAGTTTGGGATAGTTTGTTATGTAGCAGCAGTAATTGGAGATATCCCCAAGAGCCCTTTCTTTCTAGAAATTTCTTCCAGTGATGGCTAGTAAAAATAAAGATTTGGAAACATGACCCCTGGAAAAATGTTTTGAGTATAGGCAAGTAAAAGGAATGATTCTTCAGATGAAAATGAAGTGGAAGATGGAAACCCAGGCTCATTCTCCATCAATGCTATCCACTCCCTTGTACTGTGCCTCTCATTGCTAACAGTTTGTTTCTCTGTCTTTCTTTCTTTCTTTCTTTCTTTCTTTCTTTCTTTCTTTCTTTCTTCCTGCCTCCTGTCCAACTCTCTACTTGTCATTTTTTCTATCTCTATTGCTTCTGTCTTCTGTATGTTTCAGTCACTCTGTGCCTCTTGTCACACCATTGCTATGTTTCACTTTACTTTTTTATTGTGTTAATATTATCTCAATAGAGTCTTTCTTATAAAGTAACTTAAGATAACAAAGATTTGCTCTAGACGCTGAAAATCAAAAACAAAGGCAATGCATTCACTCAACAACCTGAAGCTGTTAGCATGAACTTTGAAGGCTTCCAACAGTACAGGTGGAGGTAAAGAAGTTTCCTCGTGCTTTCGGTCTGTCTGACTGGGACAGCCAAACTGAATGAGGAAAAATAGGGATCACTAAAAACATGGGACTGGAGAAGGGTGATTTTTGCAACTCAAAAATAACCTCGTAAACAGAAAAGAGTCTGATTTACTCCAAGATAGAAACTTAAAGTTTGAGTTTATATTTTAAAAAAAGCAAGGGAGATTGTAGCACACTAAGTTAAGGCCAGTGGAATGAGGTGGTGTGGACCCAGAGACAGGGACAGAAACATCACATCTATTAGGTAGACAGATTGCCTAGCATTCACATTTTAGGAGCCCAGAAGATGGTCTAATTTTCTTTAAAATCAGAAGAAAAAGAAGTGGGATATTAGATGGAAGAAAATATTGCAATATATTGATTTCTTTGTGTTTCTATCAGCTCCATAAAAAATATAACCTTGAACTTTTTGATGGTATAGAGTTTCCTGGTACCTGGAACCTATAAATGCCATAATGCAACCCTGCTGAGGGAACTCTGTGGGAGGACTTGGGGGAAATGGGACTGCCCCCGGTGCTGCCATTATATGGGTAGCTTCTGTGCCTGCCAGAAGCAGGTTTTGTTTGTCTCCACCTTAAGCTCTGCCTTTGGAGTTCAGCACAGCACTAATGACACTTTATACAGCCAATTAGTGCAATTCCATACTACGTAGGCTTTATTGTCATATTCCTTCAGACAAATTATCTAAGTTACAACAAGGTCAGGAGTTTGGAAGGAGGAAAGATACAAAAACACAACCTTTCCTGAGTTGCTGCTATCCTCTGGCACCAGTGGATACCTGAGCCGTCACTGGACTCACAAGGGAATGGGAAGCTCCCATTGCCTGGGGAGAAAATACCTTTGGGTAATCCTTATCCAAGACCATCCCTCTTTGCTCACTGTTTCCACATACGATCAAAGTAATGGATTCATTTGGTCAGGTTTGTTTTGTTTTGTTTTGATAAGGTATTTAAGGAATTGTTTTAGGATTTTAAAATCATATTTTATTTCAGAGAGAGAGAGAGAGAGAGAGAAAGAAAGAGCATAAGCATGAGAAGGGGGAGGGACACAGGAGAAGAAAGCTCCCTGCTAAGTAGGGAGCCCATCACAGGGCATGATCTCAGGATTCCTGAGCTGAAGGCAGACACTTAACTGACTAAGCTACCCAGGAGCTTCACAATCTAGGCTTTTCATCAGTCATGTTTAGTCTATTACAAGAGAGAAACCAATGGAAACTATAAAATTCAAAAAAAAAAAAACTTTTAAAATCAATATAATTTGAAAGTGTCAAATGTTAATATTGGACATACCTGTGCATAAACCTTAGCAGAACAAACATAAAAGGTCACATATTAAGCATTGTTACTCATATATATATATCATATATGTTTTTTTTCCAAAATCCCCCTAAGGGACCTGACCTCCCCCAAACTACCAGAAGGGGCAGTGTTGCTGCAGCCTCCTTGGAGGTATCTTCCATCTGTAGTTCTCTATGACAGTACATAGCAGGCAGTAGAGGAGAAAAGCTGTTTGGAAGGTCCATTTGATTCACCTACACTTTCCCAGGATCCAACATATGCCTGGCATGTATTAGGCATGCAAAACATATCTGTTGAAACAAGAATAAAAGAATGGATAAATATAGGGTTTCGTTCACTGTCCAGTTCTGCTTCTTGGCTGGTTCTTCTTGGCTGGCTAGAGACGAGCATCTTGGAAGAGCCCTGGATCCTTTTACTTATACATGTGTCCTTCCCATAACTTCACTTTCTTGTTACTGACCCTCTTTTTTCTCTTCCTTCCGACCATCATCCATCTTCTGCTCCAATGCCCCCAACTTCTCATTCCGATTGCTCAGTTCCCTGATTTCAATTCTGCCGTCCTGACTTGATGCACTCATAGATCCACCTGTAATGAATTCTTTTAGTGATGGATGATTCCTGGTCCTTCCTCTCCTGCTGTCCTGCCTCTTAGGTAACCTTCAGTCCATGGGACAATGGAACCCAGGCAGCTAGCTCTTCATACTGAACTCAGGGCTTAAAAAGGCTATTTCTCCCATGTTTCTTCCCTTTCTCAATGTGCTACCTAAAGAAGCTTCCTCCAGAAAGTTATAATTGGCTTGACGCCCAGTTACTGACCCTTCATCTAAAATTGCAGTTCTTATCCAATCAAAGTTTTGATATTTTATATTAACTCTCTGTGATCTTACAGTTTTATATTAAGGAAATAATTCCAGTTACCTCTCAAACCTGAAAGACCTTGGAAAGTTACCTACGGTGATAATACATAATCTAAAACTTGAGAGAGAGAGAGTTCTTTCACTTTCTGCAATGACCTTTGGATATCTTCTCATAGTGATAAAAGGGAAAAATTAGAATCAAGAAGGTTTTTATAAATTAATTCCTTACAAAGGAACATTACACAACCATGTGAACAACATCATAGGGTAAATAGTGCTAAATAAAGCAAATAAATGTGCTGTTTGCACATTTCTGGTTTGAATCTTAGCAAATTTTTAAGTGTTTCACTGATATATTGCTAACCTTCCACATGTACACACACACACACACAAAAACAAATAATCAAGTAAATAAATCTGGGGAGTAGTAGATTTAATGAAATCCTGGTTGTTTTTACTTCCCTGTACACTTTCAGGTTGCATTTATTTGTTACTCTGGGAAACTGAACTGTCAAAGTAAAGCAGATAGGCTTGATTCTTGGAAGGATCTGGGAGGATTCTGATCTCTTTCTGCTAATCACAAAGAGAAAGAAGCAGACTTTCTGCAGGGTATTGAGAACACCGCTTCAGTCTCCTCGCTTCACAACTGAAAACCTGAATGAGTCAAAGAAACAATACCGATGCCCAACTCTACCCTGGCCCAATTAAAACCAAACTTTTGAAGGGGGTGGGGAGGACAGGGGCAAGCAATGTATTTGTCAACACCTCCACGGTGATTCCAATGGGCAGCAACACGTAAGAACTACTGATTCAGAAGATACAACTGTTCTGTTATTTTCTCCTCCTTATGTAGATAATAGCCATTTAGATTATTTTTAGTGATCTTGGAAGAATGAAACAAGTATGCAAAGCAAGTTAGACTTCAGTAGGACCAAGTGAGGCAAGGGATTTCTGTTTTATAACTTGACAGGCTATTGTCAAAATACAAACAGGCTGAGGTTAGGACCCACTTTGAGATCCAAAGAATCTGCAACAAGCTCCCACAGCTGGAAAATAAACACATAGGGTTTCTCCTGGCAACACACTTTTCCTCAACTCCCAAGGACATTGTGCACGTGCTGCTTCCTGAAGATAATGCTGTTTTTCTTATTTGCTGTTTAATGTTAATTACTTTTGTTCTTCAGAATTGCCCACAATACATTTTTGGAATCCAGTGAATACATTAGTCTCTTAGAGTATCCACTTCTTCCAACTTGTCCTTCAATATTACAAAGCTGAAAGCAGCTATAAAACAAATGCTGCTAAATGATTTATTTCTCATCCGCTGAAATATACCTTTTTAACAAACAGGAGGAAATTATTCAAAGAATTTAATGCAGTCAAGCAGAGGATTCTAAATCTATACATAGAATTTCAAGTCCTTGTAAATAGGTCAATGACATTGGCTGAGTACGCAGAGATGCTTAGTACTATAATAGGAACCTAAAGTATATAGTTGAGATTAGACCTGACTTATGCCCTGAGAATTTTATAATCTTTCAAAAGAGATGAGAAAGGTTGGCATTCAATGAATATGAATGCATACAAAGAAATATTCTGACAGAAACTGATAAGGAAGGGATTGTGCAGATCAAAGAATGAGCCGTAGTTAATTGAGGGAAATTTCCCTTGAGAGGCTTTCCTGAAATGGGCTCTGAACTTCAATTTAAAGTGAGGGATATGGTTTGGAGGACAGGAATGTTGAGACTGTTCCTCGTATATGTGATAAATTAAATGAAAGCTCTAAGAACTGGATAGAATGGAATGCAATGGCTGGAAAAAGAAAAAAAAAAAAGAAAGAAAGCTCCTAGATGTCTCTAATAGCTGTGAAAAGGGACAGATTACATCTTGTTCGGCATTTTTTTCTTTCAAATTAGCAATTTACTGACAGTTTTCTGAATTAAATGCTTTATGTGAATATTGATCGATGGAAAAACATGTTTCTCTGATGATAAAAATGCTTTTCTCCTATTTTAAAAGTTAAGTAGCCCTTAGGTATGAAATATTCTTATACCCCTCTTGTTATAAATATTGTTACTCCTTATTGGATTGTTCTAAAATTGGCCCCCTGTAGCAGACGTGTTTGCTTACCCTCATCAAGTAAGTACCCATGTGCTTTTCCATATTTATCAGCCCCCTTGCAGGTAAATGGGGACCATTTGAAGGTTCTAGATGAGTCAGCTGTGTACAGCACTTTCCTGCCGAGGTATGTAAGAGTCAGTGTGTTCCCTGAAGTTCTCTCTCCACCAACTCATCATCTGGGAAGCTGATGACACCAAAGTGGAATGAATCTCTGGGTCACTACTGGATAAGAGCTGCCTGGAAGTGTCATCACACAGTAGTAAACTTGATTTGGTTCTGCTAACCAAGATTTGGGTTCCTTACCCTGGTGTATCCTAAGCTAATCTCACTAATGTACCCTACCAGCTTTTTGTCTGAGTACTTTTTTTTTTTTTTTTTTTTTTTTTTTTTAAAGAGGGGATGAATTTCAGGAAAGTGGTGGCAACAGGGGAAGAGGGAATAGCAATGTATAATTACAACTGAAGACTCATGTTCCAGCTACACAAGTGCCTGCTTTTTTTTAAACACAGCTTAGCTAGAATAAGGCAAGACCTCGCTTTTGGGTCTCTAAAGAAGGTTTTATTCATTCATAATACTGTACTTTGGCAACAGAGTCAACTTACCTCTTTTGCACATTAGCCAAATTGCTCTCAATTCTTCTATTTATTTGTATTAGTCTTCTAATAAATGAAGACTAAGGCCCTTGCCTGTTTGTTGAAATTCAGCTAAGAGTTATCTTTAGCCCAATAACTCAAATATGTTTGGAGACTTGTCCAACTTGTCCTTACTGTTGTTAGAACATTTGTGAGGAAATTGAGTTTCACTAAGAATGAGAGGATATACTTTTACAGGGGCTAATCAGAGTCTAATGTAATTGAAACAAATAAATTAACTTTTAAGTGAAATCAATTTCATTAAGCTACTGCCATCGTGGTCCTTCACCTTGTATGTCTATCCCTGGCCCACATTTGAAAAGCAAAACTGGTGTTGTCATTGTGACTTGGCTCAGTTCCAGGTTCTAAGAGCTTCTTGTTCAGGAGGTAGCAGCCAACAGTCTTCTTTGCATTAATGGCATTTTGTTTTTTAATTTGGGAGAAAGCAAGGCCTTTCTTAACTTTCATTCCATTCTTTCATGATAATAATGATAGATACAAAATAGAGTCAGACAAAATTTCACAGTGATCATCCTTATTAAAAAAAAAAATTAAAAAATTAAAAAAAAACCAAATTTCATTAAAAGAGCCTTTGCCTTTTAAAAAAATGTAGCCCATCTGACTCTCACTTTCCCATTTTTGTAATAGATTGACTTTATCATCAAAGATGTTTTAGAAATAAAAATATAATATTTGTATTTTTATAATAAGGGACATTATTTTTAAAGACCATTCCTTTCTTTTTTTTTTTTTTTAAGACCATTCCTAATGAGCGACATGTTGATACTTTGTGTGGGCAGAAACATGTATCTGAAAATATTAATTACAAATCAAAATTTACAAACCAGAGCAAATATACAGGAAAATGGTGAACTATAATCAAATAATCAAAATATTTTCAGTTAAACAGAAGTTTTGATTTTCCCTAAGGTAGAAGTATTTATACTTCTGCATAATCTTCAAAATATGTGTGCTAGACACATAATGAATTTTAGCAATGTATTTTATGGTTTGGCCATACCTGAAGGGTGGTGAATGTATATTTATAAATTCCTACTGCCTGGAATGTAGCTGAGAACTAGGAAATAAGCAAAGTATAAAATAATTTACTCATATTTCCACAGGTTGTCTGGTTTCTCAGACAGCAGATGAAGTGAATTCAAATGGATGGGAGGACACATTTGTAAGGCTTGCAGAACCAGCAAACACATGGCAGTGACTTTGGATCTAGAAAAACCCAAGTTACCCCTTACCAGCTGGGTAAATGTAGTGAAGTCATGTAATCTCTATGAGATTCAATTTCTTACTCTGTACAGTGAAAATAATCACATTTAACTTACAGGATATTGTGGAAATTAGATTTAATAATATCCACACTATGTGATATAGAACATCAGACTCATACTGTCTCTAAAAATGGTAGGGTCACCTCATATATTTATTCTCCAGATTTAAATAGAACCAACTCTATGCCAAAAACATGCTCATTCACAGACGGATGAGAGTCTAGGAGCGGATCACTGTGGGACACGTAACTGCTCACTGACACGCAGTCCTCTTTACTTGCATCACTGGGAAAAGTGCTGCCTGAACCCCCTGAAGATCACCTAGCCAATTCTGACTTCTATAGGCATTTCCTTTCATAACAACAAGAAGGGGCAGTAGAGAGAGAGGGGGAAAAAGGGGGGGGATTCAAAAATTCAAAAACCAAGCAATATGATATTATTCAGTGAAGGGAAAAATATCCTAATGTTTCCCAGCCTCCATGAGACTCTGGCTTTATTTGGGGACCAACATAATAATTTTGAATCATCAAAGTGATTAAGAAATAACACAGAGATATTAATAAACTATTTCATCATTAAAAAAAACACATCCTAAAATTTTAGAATATAAAATGTCTAGTAAAGAGTTAAGTTTCAGTTATGCATAATATCATCTTATGTGGAATGACCCCATTTCCCCTTGGTAACAAAGCACATACTTTTATATTTAGCAACATTAGGGACGACTCTATGATAAGGTACTGGGCTAAGTCCTAGAGGAGAGAGAGGTAATGGAGACATTATTGTGTTCTCAAGTCCTTTTAACAAGTTTTCTCTCTGAAAATGTCATGTATCACCTTAGGAGTCTTTGCATCTTCTTACAATACACCCACCCCCAACCACTTGCTATCTGGCAAGTTAACAAAATGTCCTAATAAGGAAAGGCTACCACTTTCCTTATCAGTACTTTGGGTTCCTTTTAGTAAATAAACAGTACTGAGTCTTAAAAAGATGTAAATTCAGACTCGTCTATCACAGAAGTGACACAGCACAACCTTCTGAGGCAGTTCCAAACACAGCATTGTTCTTTTATTTTGGGGAAAATGCATCAGGTCTCAGTTTATATCATCATTTTTCCATTAAAAGCTAATGAAATCTGGAATTAGAACATCACCAGAGGAGCCTATTATCAACCAAAAATAGAAATTATTTTCAATTGGCTGCTACTGGTGTGTTGATAGTCTTGCTGTACCTGAAGGGTGAAGCACAAGCTGAGTGTGCTTTTAAAACTTTCTGTAATTTCAAGTAGTGCTATGTTCCTGTTGAAGTTCGCCACACACTGATAGGAAAAAACAATAGATGGAGAATTAAGAGAAAATGTGTAGCTCTAATTTATTATGTTATCTCAGTAATTCCAGGTTGTAGGGCAGACGGACTAATGATTTTCCTCTTTTGAAGGACAGAGATTTCTTTCAAGTCTCTTTCACTTTGTAATGCTGGGCTGAGACAAGTGCAGAAGCTTGAAGGAGGGTTTTTTTTTTTTTTTTTAATTCACTGAGGAAAAAAGCTGTGTCAGATTCCCTTCCTATCACCCAGTTCCCTCAGGGGCTTCGTATATGGCAAGTTTTCTACAGAATTTCATCCCACCGTTTGCTTTTGTAGACACAGACACTTCATGGAAATTTCTGAATGAGAAAAAACATTGCAGCACAGCAAGATTGGTTAGCCATAAAGGTAAGTCCTTAATTTAATATGCCAACATGGTTAAAGCGGAGGTGTCTCCCATTGAGAAGTGACTGTGCTCATTTCAAAATAAATCTTAAAAAGTGGTAGGTAGTCTAGATCACATGTAGAGAAAATCTTCTGATTTTTAATGAAAGTTCTTTGATATTAATACCAAAGCTTGACAAAAAGATAAAAAAAAAAGAATAAAAGAAAAAGCAAGTAAAAAAAATTCCAACTGAAAATCAGCAAACAGAATATAAAAGCAGAGTGAAGAATAATAGACTATTGGCCAAGTGTATGTGGAGTGGTTCAATATTAAAACCTCTTGATTTAATTTAAAATATTAATAGAATAAGGAAAACTGATCCTCTACAGATGATGAAAAGTTATTTGATGAAATATGACATCCCTTCTTTATTTAAACTATTAGAAACATTTTGATTGTGCTAGGTAACAAAATGGCATGGATTTTACCACTCATCCTATTTCACTTGGTTTCCTAATTACTAGGAGCTAAAATTAAGCAAAAGGGGGAAAAGGTGTGAAAATAGGAAAAGTGGATGGGTCCTGGTTGGCTCAGT
This sequence comes from Canis aureus, assembly GCF_053574225.1. Classification (NCBI taxonomy): domain Eukaryota; kingdom Metazoa; phylum Chordata; class Mammalia; order Carnivora; family Canidae; genus Canis; species Canis aureus. The sequence continues at coordinate 19,526,105 of NC_135645.1, forward strand.
TGTGAAGTGTCTGCCTCCCACTCAGGTCATGATCCTGGGGTCCTGGGATCGAGTCCTATGCTGGGCTCCCTGCTCAGTGGGGAGTCTGCTTCTCCTTCTCCCTCTGCCTCTCCCCCTACTTGTATTGTCTCTCTCTCAAGTAAATAAAAACTTTTTAAAAAGTGGAGATAAAATTACTTAGATAAAATTACTTATTTTAGATAATTGTTTACTTAGAAGAAAAAATAACCAATTGTTATTAGTGGTAAAAGAAGTGGTTGGGGAAAAATTAATGTACACGATCAAATAGTTGTAAATACTGAGAAAACCTCTTAAATTATATGTTAAAAGAAAAGATTCATATATAATAACAATAAAAAAAGGTGAAATATCTATGACTAAACTTAGAAATGCATGGGATCTATGAAGACAATATTAAGATACAAGTGAAGGACATATGCTATTTTAACACATAGAAATTCATACCATGTTCTAGGATTGGAAACTTAAACAGTATTAAAATGTTAATAACTCCTGAAATAATTTATATATGTCAAGCCAGCCCTCTTCCAGTCAAGGCCTTCTATTTTAAGATAGAAGTGGAAGGCCCCACTTCCTCCAATAAAAATTTAAAAATATGTTTTTTAAGTTACACATACTTTATACTTTACTGAATATAAAAGCAATTATGAAAAAAACTAGATCACACTATAAAGCAGTTAAAATTAAAGCAGAGCAGTACTTGGGTGGAAATAAACAGATCAGTGGAATAAAATAGAAAATACAAAAATAGATTAAATATAGGGGACTACTAGATACCAATCTAGAAAAAAATACATAAAATAAATTCCAGATATATCAGAAATTTAAACATCCAAAAAATGAAACATAAGAGTAATAGAATAAATATTGGAAGGTTTTAGTTTTTTTTATCTGTTTTTAAGATTTTGTTTATTTATTCATGAGAGACACACAGAGAGAGGCAGAGACTTAAGCAGAGGGACAAGCAGTCTCCCTGCAAGGAGCTCAATGTGGGACTCAATCCCAGGATGCCAGGATCACGCCCTGAGCTCAAGGCAGACGCTCAACCCCTGAGCCACCCAGGTGTCCCAATGTGTAGATATTTTTTAAAAAGCCAAATTTGAGACAAGGCACTGTGTGTGTATATATATTTATTTATTTGCCTACACACACATGCATATATGTCTATATGTATGTATAAATATCCATAAACTATCCTCTGAAATTTAGGGGAACCGGATGGCTGAGGGATCTGGGTGGGAAGAATAGTTGTTTTCCTTGTGCATTCCTTTGCACATTTTGAATTTTTACCAGATGCATATATTACTTATTCCAAAAAATAGAGGAAAACAAATATGTTATGGTGAAAAGCCATCCTATGACAATTAACAAAGGAATCAAGGAAAATTTTAGTCTTGTTAACTAGCTTTCAGCAGGGACAACAGCTTTTCAACTGCTTTTCTGATTAAAGGTTAAGTTTCTTGAAAAGTAGAACCACGTTACCCACTTTTTCTCTTCTTACCATGGCAGGACCCCAGGTCAGACCCTGCTTCTCCCTCTGCCTGTGTCTCTGCCTCTCTCTCTGTGTGTCTCTCATGAATAAATTTTAAAAATCTTTAAAAAAAAGAGAGAGAGGAGGAATACAAATTTTACTATGCTGTTGAGTATTATTGTTGTTATTATTACTTGGTCCACCGAGGAAGAAACTCAGCTCTTTTCTTGATTTACAAATAAAGTGAATTCGGAATCAATCTGGTGACAGATAGAAGAAGGTGTTATCTCAAAGGAAAGTGAATGAGTGAAAGTAGTACCTGCTGTCAATTTTTTTTTTTTTTTGTACCTGCTGTTTAGAAGGAAGTAGTATTTATCCCTCTCTGTTCGTCTGACACAAATACTAGTCACTTTTGGCTACCGTCCCCGGGGGGAATGGGGCTTCCTACTTAAATGGCTTGTGAGTTTTCTCAAAGTCAAAACACATGTTTCCCTTTTTTTTTTTTTTTTTTTAACTTTAATGCCTGGTCCTTGAGTCCTTATGCTGAGCTTTCACTCCCACAGCCACGTTGGAGATGCTCTGGACAGGTGGCTGGCTCTTCCAGACCTTTGGAATAGAAGGGCTTGACTGGAGGAAGACTGGCAGCGGTTTGGCTTTACCACCCTTTGCTTCCTGAGGCTGGGCAGATAAGGAGCTATCAGCGTGGGCACGGGGCTGCAGCAGCAGATCCGATGGAAGCAGAGATTGCAGTAAATTAAGAATTTGTTATCACTTACAGCAGGCTGTCCTCTTTGCAGGGCTTCTGGGCAAAGTCACAAGCTAATTGAGGGCAATTCTTGTTCCAATAATACTGAATATTTATATTTCTGAGGCTAAAAGGACAACTGAAAGATAAGGCATGCGTTGTTTTGCAAAGTTTCCTGGGTGAAATGTGAAACTGGGCCCCCCGCACATGGAGGGCAAGGACATATGGAAGAAGGAGGCGGCCTCTCCAGGTAGCCAGGTGGCAGGTTTAATAAGCAAGGGAACTTACCTATGAGGCCTGTCTTGGGCGGTCGAAAAATGAGTGGGCCTCTGCACCCACCTGCCAGAAACTGAAAGTTTATATAGAGAGGCCCTACCTGGGTGAAGTCACATTATAGTCCAGATGATCACAGCCACATATTTGTCTGTCACAGCCATACCCTTGAAAATGGCTCTGGGGGTCCCATCAGTATGTAGAAGGTACATTCCAAGGACGCAGAGGAGGCCAGGAGCCCAGCTTATGGGTAACCTCCAATCCTGTCCTCAATGACCTCCTCCATTTGGAGTAGGTCACCCTCCATGAGAGGGTGACATTTCACCCTCACTTCACCCCTCATGAGACTGGCTCCCATAATCATACAGGCCCCAGGTTTCCTGCAATGTGCCCTGAGCAGCCAGGAAGGGGTTTCATTAGCATGGAGGTGGCTCCTTTGGCAGTATTCTGGTTGTAATGGAAGATACCACAGCAACAGTATGGGCGCCTGCAAGAGAAACAACAGGTAAGGTGATGATTCCCAAAACAAGTAGCAAGTCTTTCAGCCAAGAGCCCCATGATCCAAACCACCGATTTGCATCCCCTCAGGGGAAGTGTTTCCTTGTGTCCTCGTGTAGCTTACTAAAGATGATACATTATCTGACTCCAAGTATGAACACATGGCCTTCTGTTTGGATAATAGCAAAGGTGCCCCCTCGTGAGGCAGTCATAATGTCCAAGGCCATTATGTTTCAGAGAACAGTTTTTCTCATTAGAGACATTTCAGTCTTCAGTAAAGACAAGTTTTGCTGGCTATCATTTAATGCTTTGGGGGTGAATTTAGTAAGGGTTTCTTTGTGTGCTAAAAAGTCCTCTGCCAATGGAGGGGACAAAGACAGTGAATGACCAAATGATCCTGCCAGTGGAAAACAGAATGTGCCCATTTGGCTTCAAGGAGAGAGAGGTTGGCAATTTTTTGTTACCATGGGGCACTTCTGGAAGGCAGAGTATGTGGTAATGTTGCTCATTTTCTCTGCCTCCTGCCTGGTAGAGAAATGCCATTTCCTTCCATAACCCATACCCACACTAACCATGCCTGAATGCCTTTTTGCTGGAACTTGGCAGCTATATCAATAATGTCAGTGGAAGCATATGCTCTCACCATGAGCATTTCTACTCCAAATTGGTGGATGGCCGTTTTAATAAGGGAATTTACTTAGAAGGTTTGTCTTGAGCAGCCACAGGATGAATAGATCTCCGCACCGTGGAGAGGGTTGATAGATCCAGCTACATGCCAAGTAGGCAGAGTAAGTGACCATCAAGAGCTGTTCTGATCCACTCATAGGCTAGCCAATGACTCACATTGCCCATTTGGGGGATTTAGTAGATTAAAGCTTTAACCTGTAAAGTATAGATTCTTTTCCCCTATCGGGACAATCCTTAAATTATTCACAGACATTTCCTTATTAGAGTGAGTGTGTTTCAGATTTTTCCTGAGAACCAGTTTTTAAAACTTTAGGGCTCTTAAATATTTTAATATTGTCCTTGCCTCTATCATTCTTCATTGTAAGGTATGTGTTTAATTATTTGTTTTTCCTATTAGACTAAAGCTCCATGAAGGCAGGGACTTTGTTTATCTTCAATAGGACTTTATTCTAGTGCCTAATACAATGTCTGGCACATAATAAAAATCTCAGTATTTGTTATATTGAACTGAATTTCGTTAGATAGAATTGCATAAGAGGTTATTCCTTGTTGAGAATAAATTCCTTTCTTCTTTTAAGGAAGGAAAAAGGCAGAATTGAGAGCTAACCTTATTAAAGACAGGCTTCACTTACTGGAAATCATGAAAAGCTTGACTCACCTTGAACGTTATTTAATGATCCTTCTATTTTTACAGGTAAGCTAACATTCAGGGATTTGACCAAATGTCCACAAATACTAATTGGCAAAACTGGAACAAGGGCCCAGGTCTCCAGCCCAACAGTCTGGCATTTGTTCCACCACAATTTGTCTTTCTTTTGTTTCAAGATGTTGGAAGGGAATATGGAAGCACTAGCAGCATGGCCATAGAGGGGATTCAGCAGGCTTTGGCAGGCACACCTAATCTGGTAAACATTGGCTTATTAGTGACAGGCTTTTATGAACATCTTACCAACAAATGGCCTCTAAACTGCAGCTGTCCTCTATTTACTGGGAAAATTGGTTCCAATGGCTAGACAGAAGGGTGCTGTACTCTTCTATCTATAGAACTGGTGTCAACAAGAAAACTTTTGGGGGATCTCCTTGAAGAATTATGGCATCTCTGACACCTTTTAGGTGGTAGGGTTCTTATTTTCCAACTTTCTTTTCCACCTTTTTGCTTCCTGTTGTTGTTGACATTTCACTGAAACCTGCTGATGATCCCATCAACATGGTAAATTTGCTTAATTTGCTAATTTGAAGTTGGTTGAAATGTATTTATTAATGCCATGCCCTCTTCGCTTTAAAGAGTAGCATGCAGTTCATAGATAAATTGGCAGGAGAGCTTCTTCAAAAATTTTTTTTAATTTTTATTTATTTATGATAGTCACACAGAGAGAGAGAGAGAGGCAGAGACACAGGCAGAGGAGAAGTAGGCTCCATGCACCGGGAGCCCGACGTGGGATTCGATCCCCGGTCTCCAGGATCGCGCCCTGGGCCAAAGGCAGGCGCTAAACCGCTGCGCCACCCAGGGATCCCAGCTTCTTCAAAATTTAAATTATCAAGCTGGCAATGTACCACCAACCATGGCAGGGGCACCTGAATGGCTCAGTTATATGTCTGGTTTGGCTCAGGTCATGATACCAGGGCCCAGAGATGGAACACACATCAGGCTCCTTGCTCAGTGGAGAGCCTGTTTCTTCCTCTCCCTTTGCCTGCTGCTCCCCCTGATTGTTCTTTTTTTCTTTTTCTTTTTCTTTTTTTTTTTAGATTTTATTTATTTATTCATGAGAGACACAGAGAGTGGCAGAGACATAGGCAGAGGGAGAAGCAGGCCCCATCCAGGGAGCCCGATGCAGGACTCGATCCCAGAACTCCAGGATCACGCTCTGAGCTGAAGGCAGACGCTCAACCACCGAGCCACCCAGGTGTCCCTCCCCCTGCTTGTTCTCTCTGTCAAATAAATAAATAAAATCTTAAAAAATAAAAACCGTGGCAATCTGTTACTGCTGAATGTAAGATAAGAGCCATTGGAAAATATGAACTATGTTTTAGTAACCTTGCTTGTTAAAAACAATCCTGCCTGCAAATCTAAAGATAAACTGCACATAAGCACTATATTCTGGTTGATAAAGTTGTTTTCCATAAGGGTAAAAGTAAACAGTTCTAATACTGCTATGCTTGCATACTAGAACTGATCATTTAAGTAAGTGGATACAGATGATAGGAGCCACGTTTGTCATTGCTGAAGTGGCAGTTTACAGAAGGGCAGGGACAGGAGGGTAAAATGATCCATGTGGCAGTGGTTTAGAATTGGAGGTATCAGTGTGGACTTTTGTTTAGTTTAAGGCAGACACATGTATTTACATCTAGGAATGTATATAAATATGCATATATACATGGGATTTTATGCACACATATATCCCTTTGCTCTGTCAGCAGAAAGGGCTTAAAATAAACAACATCCTAGTAGAAATAAGCAGACCCAGCGCCCAGAACTTGACTTCTAATATTATTTTTCGATGAAAAAAAAAAAATCAAACCCCAAGAAAACAAAAAAACTAGACTCTTTGGGGAAATGTCTGAAATGTCTGATTTTAAGACTAGAGGATTAAATATACAAAATAATCCTGGAGCATTCTATAGTCCAAAAAAGTAAGAAGGTGCTCAAAAACAAACAATAACAATAACTGATGAGCCAACAACATTGATGAAGATACATAGAAGGAACATGAGAGGAAACTGAAAGTGTTTACAATGGTCAAAACTAGAACAATTTGAGCCACAAAATTAATAAAATAGTGTTGAACCGTAGCGAAATATAAAATAAGTATTCGTGATCCATACTGATAGAAATATATGGTTGAATAAACGAATACATGGTGGAGAAGGGATGAATTTCTCATTCAGAAGAATCCCAGATACGTTACATAGATAGTCCACTCTAAAGAAGAGAAATTGTAGCTCCCCACTCCTCAAGTAAGGAATGCAGTTAGTGACCTTCTTTCAAAGAAGCAGCATGGAAAGGGAGAAAAATGAGTGACTTCACAGTGGAGAAACTTGACAGATAGTACCTAAGCCAGATGACCAAGGGCAAATTCAATGATGACTTATGTTGATAGTATGTACCTTGGAGTGATGTGATGAAAATGGTACTTTAGTTCTGTGACCTTTCTCCCCAAAACCCATAATACCGGTCTGAACTTGAGAAAAGTATCAGACAAATCCCAGTAGAGGAACATTGTGCAAAATATCCGACAGATACTCCTCCAAACTGTCAAGGACATCAAAATCAAGAAAATTCAACAACTCTCCAGCCAAGAGAAGCCTAAGGGAACATGGCAATTAAATGTAATGTGATATCCTGGATGGGATCCTGGAAAAGCAAAAAAAAATTAGGTAAAAACTAAGGAAATCTAAATAACATATGGATGTTAGTTAATAATAATGTAATAGTATTGGTATGTTAATTGTAATAAATGTATTATACTAATGTAAGTTGTTAATGGTAAGGAAATTGGGTGTGTAATATATCAGGGTATGTAGGGATATTTTGTCCTATCTTCTTAGTCACTCTGTAAATCTAAAAATGTTCTAAAAAATCGTTTTTCTAAAAAGCAGATAGTCTTTTTTTACACTTAATGTAAACATGTTTCTGCCAGCATGTGCTGTTTCTCAAGACTTCTCATTTCTGCTATTTATTAAGATTTAACCATGCTATAGCTGCCTTCAAGTATTTGAAAGCCTATCATGTGAAAGAGAAAATAAACATTTTCTGCTTTAGATGGCAGTAGTAAGACCATGTAAAAATCAATAGCAAGGCCATACCAGCTCCCTAATATGGAATATTTTTGCAGTTCCAACAATGGAAAATGCTGACTCATGGAGTAGTAAACTTTCTTTCCGTTCAGGCAGAGACTGTCTGATACCATCCATCAAGTATTCTTTGGTGGAAATCTATTCACTGGGTAGTTAGATTATAAAACCTCAAGGATTCTTCTAGCTCTTTTCTAAATGTCTGAGGACGGTTGCCCAATTCTCCATGGAGTCAAAGCGTAGACAATATACCAATGTGAATCTGGACTCACAGCCAAGAGGTTAAGGCTTTTCTGTCTATTGACCACAATTCTAAGTTTAGCTGATTGCTCAAAACCTACCAGCTGCACTAGTCATCCAATAAAAGGAAAGTAAATTAGCCTCGTAAGCTATGCTCTTTTTGAGCTGTGCCATTTGGTATGTTCCCTCCTTGAAGTCTTAAAGAGTCATATGATCCAACTCAGTGCTTTAGCAGTGTTATGATTACCCTATGACACCAATTCTAGCCTTGCAAATCTAAATGCCACAATCCCACAGTTTGGCTCAAACACTCTGTAGTTAGGATTCCAATGATTGCTAGTGAAGTGAGAGACTTTGCAAATGGGAGTGTGGTGAGATGGGGGTGGATGGGTGTGCGGAACGAGAGTTTTGTATTTCAATCTCATTTTGTGAGGCCAGCTCTCCCTTTTAATGATAGGAGCAGGAAAATTCTTTTGAGGGCAGAGTAAACCAATCCTTTTTTGGTGTCACAGATTCTTTGGGGGAAAAAGGGGGAATTCCTATTGAGACAGTTTCCAGAGACAATACTAAAAATCTCTTATTTTCCCCATCCCATCCAAAAACAAAAAAGAAAAAAAAAATCTCTCCTTGATCTAACCAGTGTTTTCAAACTTGTTTAGTTTACAGCATACTTAAAAAATGATTTTTTTTTTTTTTGTATCCACACTATAGTAAACATAGAAGGTGCTGGAAAACAAAGGCACAGGCCTGGTTTCTAGTTATTGTATTTAACACAAGTGCTAGGAGATCAATATCTCAGCCTATGTGTTGGGAAGATAATTTCTTTCTTTCTTTCTTTCTTTCTTTCTTTCTTTCTTTCTTTCTTTCTTTCTTCTTTCTTTCTTTCTTTCTTTCTTTCTTCTTTCTTTCTTTCTCTTTCTTTCTTTCTTTCTTTCTTTCTTTCTTTCTTTCTTTCTTTCTTTCTTTTTTAAAGATTTTATTTACTTATTCATGAGAGAAAAAATAGGCAGAGACATAGGTAGAGGGAGAAGCCGGCTCCATGCAGAAAGCCCAATGCGGGGCTCGATCGCAGGACCCGGGATCACACCCTGGGCCGAAGACAGATGCTCAACCACTGAGCCACCCAGGTGTCCCAGGAAGATAATTTCTTAAACAAACAACCCAATACTAACTTTTTATTACACAAATAACTCATGCTAATTACAGAAGCTCAATATTGTGAAATGGACATTTGCAGATCACACACGGTTAAATAAAAGAAACTTCTTACGGCCCATCCTCATATAAAGTATGAAATCTCCAGAAATGCACAGAGAAGAAAGTAAAATAAATGTAGTCGAATCCTTGTTACTGAGGAGTCCGATATAGCGTATTGATGCATTACATACATATGCTGAGTTTTTTTCCATTTGCATGTATATAATACTTTACATAATTTAAATCACATCACAGTACATAATTTTTATAATCTGCTATATTTCCTTATTATTTAATGAATATTTCCCCAAATCATTAAGTATTCTACAGCATGATTTGCAATGACTCCTGGTATTTCCTCACATGAATAAACAAATTAATTTAATTTAAGCAATCTTCTGTGGTCAAGTATTTAATTGCCCCAATATTTTGCTATTAAAACTTATGCTTCCATATAAATGTTTATAAGGGGGATTTTTGCACATAGCCCTGATCACGCTCCAAATGTTGCTGAGTCAAAGCACACGCACATTTTCAGACATTAGATACTTTGCCAAATCACCTCCCCGAAGGCTGTATCCACCAGGAGCAGGTAAACGTACATCCTCTCATTAACATTCCACATTATTGTTTTAAATATCACCTAGTCATATATGTCTTATCTGGATTTCTCAGGAGAATTTCAGGGTCCTTGAAGTCCTGTTACGCTTGACATTTCTGGTGAACTTTCCACTAGAATTTTAGGGATAAAATAACTCAGCAGCCTGCTTGGTGTTTCCCCTTCCTTTTTCAAAGATCCCAGCCCACCCCAGAGATAGATTGCTGTGGGCTACAAATGTCACAGAGGACAGCCAAGGAGCTTTGTGCTTGAAATTTCACATCTTGTGTTCAATAATGAAGTGGAGCAGAGGTCCTACCAAGTGAATGATGGTCCCTTCATTATTAGAAAAAAATTCATTGCCTCTTCCCAGCTGCTGCCTCATTCTATCCTTGGTAAGTTAGAACAGATGCCGGGTGGTCCCTGGCTTCAGGTGGGAAGGGGCAGTAGTTAAAAATAGACAAAGGAAAGACTGTTGAAATGTTGAGGAAATAGGTAATCCTTCAAAACAAAACAAAACAAAACAAAACAAAACCAAAACCTACTCAGCTAAAGCATCTGAAGAACCGTGAGTTTTTTCTACTCCAGGGGCCAGTACTTGGCTGATGTGTAAAACACATGGAAGCAGTCTTCAGCTCAACAAGAGGATAAACCTTTTCTTAATTATTAAAGCTATCTAGCAATGAAAAAGGCTGATTCATGAAATAATGATCTTTTTTTTCAAAATGCCTTGGCAAAACTGATCACCCTCTAAACAGTCACATTGCACATACGTTATTAGTACTAATTATAGAAATGTATAATTTGATTTACACGATTCCTTCTATGACTAGACTATGATCTCTTTCTTGCTTATATTTGTTAATATTATAGGGAATGAATAATAGGATTTCAGAGTTCTGAGTTGGTCTCTTATCTGTTAGATATTCTTACCCAATTAGAAGTAGATTCTTTTGATTTAAGATTATAATAGCTCTGGATAATAATAAAGATTCATTTATAATTCACAGTGAATGAGTCCTGAAATCCTTTCTTGAGGGAAGGGGGTAAAATGAAATTGGTGCCTCTGGGCAAGAAACACAGGGAAGGATATAAAAGAAAAAATTGAGTCAGAGTGCTAAAGACAAAATCTGCTGACTATATAAGCTTTTGCTCTTGTTTTTGTTATTGTTGTTGGCTTTTTTTTAAGGGCCCTTTGGGAAGCAACTGACTTGCATGATTTAAAGCTGCTTTTTATTTTTAAAAATCTTGCCTCAGGGCAGTGATAATTTGGGGAAAAGCACCTTTTCTTGCCCTAGAGTCAACATGGTATGAAAGGTCATTCATTGAATCTGCCAAAGTTTCCTGCTTTTAAAAAGTTCAAATGAAACCATTTCAATAAAATAGTGGAAGTGAGAGTGCGGAGGAGGAAGGGATGGAGCGCAGGGTGTGGTTGAGATCCAAATGTTCCTGGCACTGGTAGAGTGAGCTTCTTTGAAATCAAGTATTCAGGCTTGCCAGCTGATCTCAATGCAGTGGCATCCTCTCTTCACTTGCAACTAAGCCTCATCCAATCATTTCATGGAATAAAGATCCAGTGAGTGACCCGTTGTGTGCACACACCCTGCAGGGGGCTCTGGGGATCCAGCAGTGAACCAAAGAGACAAACTTCCTGACTTCAAGAAGTTCACATTAGGCTGCGATCTCCCCTGGTAAAACAATATTCAGCCTCCCAAATGAGTACAATTGTAACAACAAAAAGCAGAGGTTTGTAGTTAAATCCCAAAGCAATTCAAATTTCAGAAATCTCATAACATCTTGTTAGCAATGCAAGTATCCATTTGCTCCAGAATTATTCTTCAGTTTGGAGACCTGTGAGAGAAAGACACTCCCACTAAAGCTTCCCTCCCCTGCAAAAGTGGGTTTCCAGCCTGTAGAGTGGAAAAACGTGCGCTGTCGCTAAATTTAGCCAAAATTAGCATCTTGTAGTCTGAGAGATTTTTCAGCCAAGCAAATTGCATAATCTAAATGCAACCGCTTTTTCTTGCACCCTTTCCTGAGAGCCTTTCCGACATTCACGTTGCCAGTACTTACGCAGCCAACATTGTCAATGCACTTTGCTGTAAGAGATTAAGGGTTGGCTACAAATAATTTCCAATGAATAACTCTAATTAGCCGCTAAAGTTGGCATATTTCCTGCTATCTGAAATTAGATCACAGAGTTGGGTTGAGATGAAAAAAGCCCTATTAACTCTCTAGACTTCCAATTCCTATTTGCTGAGGGAAATTACTGTTTTGAACTTTATCTGCTACCATCTGAAGCAGTCCGGAGTCAGCGGTAATAAAAAGATATGTGGAGTCTGGACTTTCAGTTTGCTTCTGCTCACTACTGGGACTCTCTGAAATAGACTCAGAAGAGCAGGAGTCCTGGGAGATGTTTCAGTGGATTTGTAAGCATAAAAGAAGGAAACCACTTTTTAAAAAGGTTAAAGCACAATACTCTGAAGTTGTCCATGTACACACGACCCTAACAGAGAAATGTAATTTTAATTTAATGCTGTTAATCAACAGATGTATGGATTTTTCTTGAGCCCAGTATGAATCCTTTCCATTAGAGGTTTATCTCAGCGTCTCTACCTTTAAGGGAGGCAAAGAGTCCATGGGCTGCTGGTAGGAGTTTGGGGAGAGCTGCTTAACAATAGGTAGTACCATTCCCCAGCAGCCCAAAGCCCAGCTTTTTCAAGTCAGCATGTGTAGTCTTGAGTCTTGCATCATAAATAAACATCTGAAGTGGGTGCTCCAGTTGTGAGGTCCTATCTGCTGTCATCAGCTGCTGTGTGGCTGGTCTGCTGATAGTTAACACACCACATGTTTGGTGTAGCCGCATATACCCCTTGAGCTTCTTCGGGGTACAATTAATCATTCAGCTCCACTGATTCCAATGGAACAATCAGGAAGATACAACAAAGGGAATGGAGCATGGAAACATCAGTGCAAGAGTTTTGAAATACAGAATATATATTGCATTGGAGTAATAAAGTGGTTTCTTTTCAACTGTTAGAATTAATCTGTATTTTACTAAAAGTAATATTCCCTTAATATTGAAAGCACTTTCAATAATCCATGAATAGCTTTTCATCTCTTCCCTGGAAAGTGACTCATAATAAATCTTTCCAGAAGGAACACAATAACTTCAAAAGGATACAGTCCAAGACTGGTATCTGGCCACCAGTGGCTGGCTTTTTAAATTAGATAAAGAAACTATATAGAAATATAGTTTCCACAATGAATTCTCTATGAAATCTTTAAAATATGAAGCCTAAAGAATAATAAAAATGTACCTTATAAATAATGGAATATTTTAGTTTTAGATAGTTAACAAGTTATTAATTAATGATAAAATAATTGACTATTTTTGCTTTCACATTTTTTATGCTTACGACTTTTAAAAAGGATTAGTAGGTATTTGAACCAAAACAAGACTGTTTTCTATGTATCGTTTTACTCGAAATACTTTAGATATTTTAAAATATAAATTCATCTGATGCATAAATTTGACATATTTTATTCCTATTGCACAGAGGATAAAATTGAGGTACCAAATTAAGAGAGGGTAATTCTACTTTAAAACTTAATAATTTCAGACATATTTGTCCTATTTATTTTCTAAATGAAAATATTAATGAAGAAGTTGAATATTTCAAAACTGCCGGCACAGCCTACAATGCAGAAGTGAGCGTCAAGGCTGTGATAGATTCTATATTTTGTTCGGGAGTTTGCAAGAGGATTTCATCACTGAAAACAAAAAGTAAAAAAGTAAATAAATTTAAAAATGAAAAAACTACATATATATATATATATAATAGCACAGGAAGTTTCAAGTCGAATTTTCTAACAAATATACATGGAAGACTTCCTCATGGATACCATTAAGAGTGTTTAAGGAAAATTAGATCATTTTGATTACAACCAGGTGGAAGGATGTATCAGTCAGGGTTTTCCAGAAAAACAGAATCACATATCACCATACACATGTATAAATAAATACATAAATATATGTAAATAAAAAGATTTCTTTTGAGGAGTTGGCTTATGCAATGGTGAGGGCTGGCAAGTTCAAATCTGTAGCACAGGCTGGAAACTTTCACACAGGAGCTGATGTCCCAGGCTTGAGGAAGAATTTCTTTTTCTTCAAGGAAACTTGTTTTGCTATTAAGATCTCCCAACTAATTAGCTGAGTCACACCCACGTTAGTGAGATTAATCTCCTTTACCTAAGGTCAATTGGTCGTAGATGTTAGCCACAACTACAAAATACCTCGGCGTGTGACAACACCCCGTTAGAGTTTGTTTAAGTAACTAGCTGTGATAGCCTGGCCAAATTGACACATGAAACTGTCACAGAGGCCAAGAAACTTGCCTCTTCTCAGGTGTCCAGATGGGCACTCCCATAGCACAGGGGCCTACAGAGGGAAGGAAACCTCATCTAGTTTTAATGGCCTTAGTGTGACAAGACTTAAAAATAAATATTCTTTTAAAAAGAGTAAATCTTGCATTTTAGAAAACTATTCACTATTGTCATGTCACTCCTTTCAGGTAACAAGCACACTACTCGCATTTTCATGGGAAATTTTTCTGTGGAAATGAGGCAGGGATTATTAGGTTTCTCTGCTGAAGAAAAGCAATCTGCCTCAAAATGATGAGGGCCATGCTCTCACCCAGTGGCACAGCTTAATGGTCAGAACTGGACTTTCTGAATTTGTATGTCACTTTGGACACTTCCTAACTGTGTGATCTCAGTCTGGGAAATGGGGACAGAAGTAATCCTACTGCAGAACTTGTTGTGTAGCATGCCTGTTTCACAGCAAGACCTATGGAGCTGTTAGATAATATTATTTCCAGGGGTGCTGGGAATAGCCCTAGAAATTCTTCAGTTTGTCATCTGAGTGCCACTGAAATAAGGTCAAGTATTGCAATTTACATTCCTGAGCCTGGTAAGCTAAGTCAGTGATACTCAAATTTGGATCTGTGAGCTAATGCTGGTCAGAAAACTGTTGGCAACAGATCACGATGAGATAAATATATAAACTGTTATAGCAATTTGATATTTCTGTGATATTTTTATTATGGCAGTCTATAATTGGATCAGATAAACAAAACAAACAAGTAAACAGATCAGTCCTTGCCACACTAGATATGATTTGGGAAGAGGTAGTCTTAGAAACTCCAACGTATAGGCATTTGCAACTAGATAAAAATTTAAACGCTAATTTCAACAAAATGCAATATGCTACCTCCTCTGAAAAAAATGATAGTTGTGATGCCAATTACTGGTCTTTTGTGTGCTTCCCCATTGTTTTGTCCTTGTTCGGATATATGTCTCCCTAACTGGAGTTTGAGTCTTGGGCATGCTGGGCTCCATTTTGTTTGGGCTCCCAAGAACTAAAACAATGATTGGCACATATCTGGTGCTTATATCTATGTTTTTTTTTTTAAGATTTTATTTATTGATTCATGAGAGAGACACAGAAACAGAGGCAGAAACATAGGCGGAGGGAGCCAGGAGCCTGATGCAGGACTCGATCTCAGGACCACCAGGATCACAACCTGAGCTGAAGACAGATGCTCAACCACTCGGCCATCCAGGTGCCCCAATATCCAGGTTTTAGGTGAATAAAAGCATGAGTAAGTGACACACATAAAACTAGTCAAGGATGGAAAACGATGGGGAACCCTGGGTGGCGCAGTGGTTTGGCACCTGCCTTTGGCCGGGGGCGCGATCCTGGAGACCCGGGATCGAATCCCACGTCGGGCTCCCGGTGCATGGAGCCTGCTTCTCCCTCTGCCTGTGTCTCTGCCTCTCTGTCTCTCTCTGTGTGACTATCATGAATAAATAAATAAAATCTTAAAAAAAAATTTAAAAAAAGGATGGAAAACGAAATGAACTTGTTATTTTCTGTTTCATAATAGGTTGAATGAGAAAAGTGTTAGAAATATTAATAGATCTTAAGAGATTGTATTAATAGATCATGAACAAATTTGATTCTTTGAAATGTTATGTATACTGTAACAAGCATACTGCTTTTGAATGTGAGTATGTGTTTATGGGCAGTTTTAAATGAGTGAACTGTGATATAGGTGTAGCCTTGAAAAAGAGAAGGAAAGAACAGGAAATTTGCTTCATACCCCTTGCAAACTAAGTGATCAGAAAGGTGCTCTTTGTCTATAAAGTAGTTTCTTCCAGAACACACCAGGAGTCACAGTTGTTGACATTGTCATTAAAACTTTAGAACAGGAAAACAAACAAAACAAAACAAAATGAACCTTTAGAAAGGAGAGTTTATGTGAATACCTGATTGTATCAGTACTGTAATTCTGGGGGTTTATTTAAGTCCTTCCTCCCAAAACTAAAAAGACAAGGAACACTATATTAGATGTATGTGTAAGACTTTGAGCTGACATCTATGGCTCAGTAATGCTTTGCTAGGGTGACATCTTCTCAAATAAGTATGATATTTTCTTCTGGCATGTAAGGTGACACCTGTTTTCCTGAAACTTAAAAAAAAAAAATCTTTCCATGATTGGATAGTTACCTAGCCATCACTCATGAGTCCCCGATGCCATTTCACATCATTTTCATTGTGCTGCACTAACACCTCAGATCGGCTCATCATAGAACACAGACCTGGGGAATGCAAAGAAAGCCAATAACTATTGATCTTTCAGGATGAGTAATTTGTATTAATCCTGGAAAGATCAAAAGAAGTATGTTCAACTAAAACTTACACTCCAAGGAACAGACAAGAATTCTTTGAGGTTTCTGGAGTAGAAAGAATATTATTTCCAGGAGACACAGGAAATCTTAAATCAAAAAATCCCTACTGGTTATGTTACTAAAATGACAGTATACTGTATATGATTCTGTAGCATTTAAGGAACTCATATATATTTATTGGGATCTACTTGTGTGTTCTTTTGTCATAATGTCATGATACACTAAAAGGCCATCCGCTTTGTAGTCATGCAGATGTGGATTTTAATTCTAACTCCACAGTTGACTAGCTATGTGACCTGGGTTAATCATTTATATGCTCCAAGCCTCTGTTACTTCATCTCAAATAGAAATTATAATACATACCTTGTAGAATTATTGTAACTATTAAATGTTATTTGAATATAAAGTGACTAGCACTGATACTAACATATGATAGGTCCTCAACAAATGTGGACTCCCTTCTTTGTGCTCTCCTGGTTCCTCCTTTGATGTTACCTCAGTTTGCTTTCAGATTGCTGGCTCTTTAGTCCATTTGTTTGCTACTCAATTATTGAGTGAAATAGATGAAATACAATGGTGGAATGTATTTTAAATTTGATAGTCTTTTTCCTCCTCAAAAGAAACTATTGAAACATGATTCTTGCCACTCCTTAAATTTGCAGCTCAAGATAGTGTTCCAGGCCAATATTTCACTTTCCATCCAATGCAGGCTGGCTACCCAAATTTAATTTCACTTAAAAAATAATCAGAAACTTTCTGTTTGTTGTGCTCTCTAAATATATTCTTAAAAATAGTAGTGTAAAAGTTGTTCTTTCAATTTTGCTGAATTTCCCTTCACCCATATACAAAAAAGAAAAGGGGAAGTCTACTTGAAATCTTATATCTAATAAGGGTGTCTTAGGAAATGGCCTTCTAGATCCCCCCCACTAAATGTCAGTTTCTGGCCTACTTTCCTTGTCTTATTCTTTTATCTCCTAAAGGACTTTTATTTCCTCAAAGGATGTGTGCTCATTTGGTCAGTCTCCTATGGGAATAGAGAGTTGAGAAACATGTCTTAAATTCATATAGATTATTTTCATTATTATTTCCATTCTAAATGAACAGGAACACTCCAGAGTTTCTTTTACGTAAAATGGGACAAACTTTTCGTAATGGATAGAACTAGAGTTGGGCTGTAAGTCTAAGTCCTTTGTACAAGAAGATGCCATCAGTGGTGGGAAGCTCTGAACCATCCCATTTCTTACTTTACAAATACTAAAGTCTAATTTTGGGGGGCGAGCGGGGTGGGGACATGGAGTTCTTAACCATGTAAAGCTATCTTTCATTTAGATACACAGACAACACTGGTTCAACTTCCCTGGCGTCATGCTCCAAACAGTTAAGCAAACTCTTCTGAAAATCTTAAAATTGTGTATTAACAGTAATAATTTAGACAGTAAGAATGATCCCACCAAGCTACGGGATGTAGCTGAATATTCATAGTTAATATTTGCTTCAGAATGTGCCTTTTCACATGACCATACATACCTCCCGGGAGCTCCTCCCGATAGATATTTAGGAGACAACAAGCAATAGATATTCTGGAACACATCTGACAGAGAAGTTTAATTTCAAAAGTTCATCTTATGTAATACTCAAGGATATGCCACTTTCCAGGCTTATTCGTTCAAACATACCTTTCACCTGAGGCTTTTTCTCATCCAGTTCCAAAATTCTCAAACAAGTATGTTCCAATAATAAATAGAATTTACCCTGAGCATATGGCCTTATAGCTTATAAATACACGATGACTAGATTAGTAGAATTCAGACTATAGCATGAGTCATTTGTTTAAAATAAAGCTGGGGGCCTGCTTATTGACCAGAAGAATCTCTAAAACATGAGCCCTGTCTGATAAAATCCTTAGCTCACTTTATAAATATCAATAAGAAAATATGTTTGTAGTGTCACTGTCTCAGGACTACACCCAATATGTGACACACCTGAGTCATAGGCTAGATATGTAGAAGTCAAACAGAAGATGAGGAAGCAAGAGCTCAATGTCCAACTTACTGAGATAGATACCTTGAAACTCTGGAAAAGATATTATTTCTTTTCAAAACTCATGAAATATTTAACATTCTATAATTAAATAAGACCTATTTTTAAATCCATTTTCTTTAAAAAAATTTCTTTGTGACCTAGGGCCTGTCCTGTATCTTTCTTTTAGTCATTGCTGTCAAATAGATATGTTATTTTTTTTTTAATTTAAAGTCTCAAAACTCTCTTTAAACATCTCACATGAATAACAACACTTAATGGTTATCTCTTATTTTGAAGCATAAGCAGTCTTTAAAGTTATAAACCTATAGAGGTTAAATGGAGATAAATGGAAGACTTTGATTCTAAAGAGTATAGCAAACAGCTAATCACCTAATAATTATTGAACATGACGGACTGTTGTGCTTTTTTGCTGCCCTAAGGAGTTTATAATCCTTCAGGGAAGACAAGTCATACATTGAAATTTAGCAATCTATAGCAAGGATCAACAAACTTTTTCTGTAAAAGCTCAGATAATAAGTATGTAGACTTCATAGGCCTAGATGAAAAGCAAAAGATACTATGTAACCAGTTATTTAAGAAGAGGGACTACTCTTGCCCTACGCAGCCATATTGCATTTACTTAGGGTAGACCATTCATGGTTGTGGGCCATTTTGGGGTCAGCTGCAGTCACCAGTATGTATTCTCCAGACCAAGAAAACCAGCCTGAGGTGGAGGGGCCTATGTGGGAGTGTAAGAGGCAGCTGAGGTAGTCAAAGTCACCCTCTGCTCCAGTGACACTCAGACCTCACTCCATTCTTCTCTCTTCTCAGAGACTTATCCCTCTCAAATAAGATGTGACCAGAAGCAAGGAGGCCCATTGAATTGCCAGTTCCCGAGCTGGTATGCTACCAATGGGTAGATTCCACCCCAGGCAGTCGCCCACACCTGAGGTCCCAAAAGGCAGGTAACCCTGACAACCGTGAGGCCCAGCCAGGTGCTAGTGAGATAAGCATGGGAACAGAGAGAGAGGAGGGCAGAGGCAGATTCCCAGGCTTGTTCTCCATGGCTCATAGCAATGCTTTGCTAAGTCATAGTGTCTGTAGGACCCTGCCAGGTCAGGAAAAATTTCACTAAGAGGATGACCACCGAGCCTAGTGCTAAAGCTTATATAGAAATTGAAGAAAGGGATCCCTGGGTGGTGCAGCGGTTTGGCGCCTGCCTTTGGCCCAGGGCGCAATCCTGGAGACCCGGGATCGAATCCCACATCGGGCTCCCGGTGCATGGAGCCTGCTTCTCCCTCTGCCTGTGTCTCTGCCTCTCTCTCTCTCTCTCTCACTGCATGCCTATCATAAATAAATTAAAAAAAAAAGAAATTGAAGAAAGAAAGAGGAGAGAAGAGACCATTCCAGATGAATGAAGTGAAATTATAGAAGGAAAATTCTTCAAAAGCTCAAATCATGACTCATAAAATATAAAATAAACATAAAACATGTCAAGGATTTTATTTAGCTAATTTTTGTTCTATTCATTATTTATGAAATCCATAAGATCTTAAAAAACATTTCAAAAGAGAATCAAAGATTAGATAGATATATATAGACTCGAGGAATGTTGAGGTAAATTTGCTAATGTATACTAAACTGGTGCCTTTAACAAGCTAGAAATCAATTTTATCTCTATCATCCAAAATTTATTTGCACTTCTATGAACAGAAAACATTTGCATCACCATCATCTCTTTACAAATTATCTCCAGAGCGTTACAAAATAGTCAAAGAAAATGAAGGGCACATATTCTTATAGACTCAGAAAACTCAATAAGGGTCTCTTACATAATGCTTAATGTTCCATTATAACAGTACCCAGTAATCATTTTTTTCATTTCAAATTCTTTTACCTGACAACATGAACAAAACAACAATGTAGTATGTTGGTTCAGAGATACTTATCTGAGGTGTTCAGTTCATCATTTGAATTTTTTAGAATTGTTCTGTATGTTATACTGTTTTTGCCACGTTGAACCTAAAAGTGTTAAAACTATATTTTAATGCTAACAGTTTTTAGCCCCTTCATAGATGTGTGAGGAAACTTAAGGAATACGATATTGGTGAAGAACAGGAAGCTTTTCTATTCTTTTTTTTTTTTTTTTAAGATTTTATTTATCTATTCATGAGAGAGAGGGAGAGAGAGAGAGAGAGAAGCAGAGACACAGGCAGAGGGAGAAGAGCAGGCTCCATGCAGGGAGCCCGAAGTGGGACTCGATCCTGGGTCTCCAGGATCAGGCCCTGGGCTGAGCCACCCGGGCTGCCCAACAGGAGGCTTTTCTATGTTCTTCAAATTACATAAGGCACTCAATAACCCTCTCAATTCTATGCATAAGGACAGTCATAAAGAAGTAAGTACAGAAAAGGAAAAAACAAGATAAAGAAAAGCAAAGCAAAACATAAAAATCCCAGCAACACCTGGATAACTAAGAAAAAGTCAATTACAAAGCCCAGAAATTTCACTTCAAAGAGAAGAATAGGATCTAACATGTAAGGAATTAAAAATCAGAATCCACTGGCAAATATGAGATCTTCCCTATGTGAACATGGACATAAGACTAAAAACAGAAAATACACAAACAGCGTGAGAGCAAAGAAGCAGATACAAAAAAATAGCAATTTGAACTTTAAAAATATCCTAACTGCAGTGCTATTAGGGCTCTTGAATAATAAAGTAGCAGTTTGGTAAAATATAGCACAATAAGTGAGGCTCATAGCAATGACTTAGTGTCATGGATAAAAGTGCAAACCATGTTCAGAACACTTTCATTATGAAGACAATTAAATACAGAACATAATTTTTGGAAGACTTCTGCCAAAATTTAGTTGTTACGATTTTGAAATGTGAGTGCTGAGATGGCATATCAGAGTCTTTTCGGGGGGCGGAATGAGGGGAATATCAGACTCTAAGAGAAAAAAGTTGAGATATTTGTTAGAATTAGGAGGAAGGCGGGAATAGGCAGGGACAATGATCACAGGGTAGGATGGAATGAGTGTAATCAGTCAAATGCTAGTCAACCAAGAAAACCTTTGCAAGTTGTAAATATTTCCCTGAGATGTAAGATCAACAAGGAGTTCCTACTGGTCAAATGGTTCAGAACAGTTTCAAGGAGGAGAGAGCTAACTGACCCGGCTGCCTCGTTCGTGATGCTTCACATGAGCTAAAAGTACCAGCTACCACTTACCGCTTCAACACATCTAAGTCATTAGGGTCAAGGACACTGTTTATATATGTATATATGGTTACCTTGTCTAATTCTCAGAGGATATGTTCAGAGGATATATGTATATGAGGTATATGAGGAAGATATTATCTCTATTTGACCAAAGAGGAAAAAAGAAGCTAGAGAGGTTAAATTAAGATCATGAAACTATGTGGCAAATTACTACATTCAAGGACCACTTTGAACCCAGATTGTGAGAGTCTATAACTTGGTCTCTTAAGCATTCTGCTCTTTGTTTAATTCCCCAAATATCTACTTGGGGTACTATCCCCAAGTATTATTCCCATTTTGTATATAAGGAAATAGAGGCACAAAGCAGCTAACACAAGTGTATCAGGGAGCGTCCAGTAATTGCTCTTTGCACTGCGACAGGGTGCAGCAGACCGTCTGTCTTGTTCTGCTCAACCCTCCCCCTCAAAGGAGACATCCCACCCCTCAGCCAAAGGGGCAGCTGTGGACAGCTTGTGGCAAACTGGAAAATGCAAATACTGCCTTGAAGACATTCAAATTCAGTTAAAAAAAAAAAAGAAAGAAAAAGAAACAAAAATCCGACATGTGCTGTGTCTGAACAGAAAATTGTCTCCTGGGTTTATTCTGCTCTAGTCTGCCAATTTGTGACCCTGGGAGTGGAGGGTAAGAGGCCAGTTGGGAGAGAATTTAAGAAACAGACAGAAGCTGACTCACAGAGCATAGCCGGGTTGCTCTAATGGCAGGCAATTAGAATAAATATCCATTAATTCCTGTGGCTCTGGTCCCTGGAGCTGTCTTGCATTCTAAAGAACCTTCTGGTTCCAATCTCCATTAAAAAGGTATGGCCTAGTTGTTCAGTTTTTCCAGGACTGCATATATTACATATATTCAGGATTATGGGAGATATCTATATATAGATATATATAAACTAAACTTTCATTTCATGAGGTAGGGTGCAGTCCCATTCCCTGCAACCCAACGAGCCTAACAAAACCTATCACACTACCATTTGCCTTGAATTTTCCTCATTTATTTTTTCCAACTTTCCGTTCCAAATTGTACGTTGGCTATACTATGCAATGCTCGGGTGATGAATGAAACATGAAAGCTTGTAATGAATAAGTAAATAAATAAACAAATAAACAACAAATAGAAATAAAGTAATGGTTGCTCTTTCTGTTAACAAATATGAATAAGGTATTCTGTATGGAAATAAATTTTAAAGTACTAAATTGATTCAATTGACTAAAGTACTGTTTAAGAGACCTAAAAGACCAATATTTCAGAAAGCTATATATCTATCCTCTGAACATTGGTAATGACGATGGTATAAACTAATGATACTGATTTTTTAAAAGGTAAAAATCCATGGGATGACCCTTTTAGAGATATTCTTATCAATAAGATGTTGGTGTCACTCTAGGAGTAAAGATAGTCGCCCTTAGAATACTGGACCTGAGAGTGAGCGTAAGGAAGAGGGTCATTATTTATTTTTTTAACCTGGATCTGATCAAGAGATTAAAAGACTACAGCAATGAATCTGCTTTTAAAAGAATGAGTAATAAGTCTGGAACCCTGGGAAGCCAGAGCAGGCTCTGAGAGGGCCCAACACCAAGGCAGATGCTCAGTGTCTTGAATAAATTATGGAAGATATCTAAGATCTGTGGTATAACTATAGGGTGGAGGGATTGGGGGGGGAATATGTCTTTTTAATTTTTCAGATTAATCTCTCTAGTTCCCATCTATCCTTGGGTAGGAGTATCTTCTTCTGAAGCTTCTTGTCATTGCCATCACCACCGCTACCAAACTTCCCAAAGACGTTAAGAACAGGGATGGTCCAAATGTCAAGTCTTTTTTCCAATTCTCTGTAATATTGGAGATGGCTAATGAAAGTGGGTTTCACCGTGGGGCCAGATTAGGGTGAAACAAGTGAAGTGCCTAGGAAGCACTGCTCCCAGCTTGCTGAAAGTATGGGCTGAGAACTTAACACAAAACTGAGTGTGAGCTTCTCTTAAATTTTATGACCTAAATGCTTCACTCTTATAGATTTCACTCTCAGGTAAGACCTGCTACACAATTTGTAGGGCCCAGGACAAAATGAAAATATAAGCACTTGTTAAAAAATTGTTTAAAATTCCAAGGCAGTGAGAGAGGAACACTGAACCATGTGTGGGGGGTCACTATGAAGGTTGTACATGGCCTCCAAACCCTGCAGGTGCAAGATCAGCTCTTGAACTAACTGCAGAGTGAGCACATCTGAAACTTTGTGCCAGTGAAAGCCTTGCTTCACCCTAAGCCCAGCCCTGCTCCATAATTTCATTTATTCATTTTGATGGTTAATTTTATGTGTCAACTTGACTGGGCTAAGAGGTGTCTAGGTAGTTTGTAAAGCATTATTTTTAGGCGTATTTATAACATTGTTGACTCTTTTATTAACTTTTTATAATGTTTAAAAAAATTATTGCTGCTGTTTAAAAAGATTGACTTCATTTTGAAGAGCAGTTTTACATTCACAGCAAAATTGAGTGGAAAGTACAGAGTTCCCAAATACCCTTCACCCCACACATGCCCAGTCTCCTCCACTGTCACTTCACCAGAGGAACTTTTGTTATAATCAGTAAAACTACACTGACACATCATCATCACTCGAAGTCCATAATTTACATTAGGGCTCACTCTTGGTGTTGTAGATTCTATGGATTTTGGTATAATGACATGTATCCATGGTTAGAATAACGTACAGAAGAGTCTCACTGCCACAAAAGTCCTCTGTGCTCTCCCAATTCATTCTTCCTTCCCCTCTGAATCCTGACAACCACCGATCCTTTACTATCTCCATTGTTTGCTTTTTTTGAATGTCATATAGTTAGAATCATATAGTATGTTGCCTTTTCAGGTTGCCTACTTTCACTTATTAACATGCATTTCTTTCATGTCTTTCTATGTTGTAATAACTCATTTCTTTTTAGCCATAAACAATATTCCGTCATCTGGATTTACCGTAGTTTATCCATTCACCTATTGAAGGGCAGTTGCTTCCAAGTTTGGGAATTATGAATAAAGCTGCTATCAATACGTGTATGCAGGCTTTTGTGTGGACGTAGGTTTTCAGTTAATTTGGGTAAATACCAAGGAGAGTAATTGCTGTGTTGTAAGAATTTTCTTCAGTTTTGTAAAAAATCATCAAACTTACAAGGTTTCTGTGCTACTTTGCATTCCCACCAGCAACAAATGAGAGTTTCCGTTGTTCCACATACTCACTAGCAATTGGTGTTGCCAGTGTTTTGGAACTTGGCCATTCAAATAGGTGCATGGCAGTATCTCGATTTTTGTTTGTTTATTTTTTAAGATTTTATTTATTCATTCATAAATAAATATGTCATAGAGAGAAGCAGAGACATAGGCAGAGGGAGAAAAAGGCTTCCCCTGGGGAGCCTGATGTGGGACTCATCCCAGGACTATCCCAGGACCACAGGATCATGACCTGAGCCAAAGGCAGCCTCTCAAACACTGAGCCATCCAGGTGCCCCTCTCATTGCTGTTTTAATTTGCAATTCTCTTCTGAGATATATTTAACATCTCTTCATATGCTTATTTACCATTCATCTCTCTTCTTTGGTGAGGTGTCTGTTCAGATTTTAGCTCATTTTTAAATCAGGTTTTTCATTTTATTGTTAAATCTTAAGAGTTCTGTGTGTATTTTCAATAACAGCCCTTACCAAATATGTCTTTTGCAAATGGTCCCCCCCCCCAGTTTATGTCTTATCTTCTCATTCTCTTTTGACAGTTCCTTTGGCAGAGAAATTTTTCATTTTCACGATATCCAGCTTATTGGTGATTTTTTTTCCCCTGTGTCATGTCTTCAGTGTTGTGTGAAAAAAGTCATCTCCATACCCAAGGTCATGTAGATTTTCTCCTACATTGTTTTCTGGGAGTTTTATATTTTTGGTTCAATTTGCTCTTTTAAAAGCTCAATCTGAGTTCTATGTAAAGAATTCTAAAAGCAAAAAGGGAGAGGGAGTTACCAGTAAGAGGTTATTGTAATAATACACACCAGGAATAATGATGATTTCACAAGGAAAGTGAGAGTAGAAATGGAGAGAAGTAGATGGACTCAGATTTTCAATATGATTTAGAAATAGAATATTGATAACTTGTAGGAGGTAGGGGGAAAAGTAAAATCAAGAATAACTCCTGGCTGGTTCCCTTCCAGTCTTTAAGGCAGGTTGCTTCATAGGCAGTGGCAATCCAGCTCCTGGGGTTCCTTGATTTGTGTCAGTCACCAGGTTATTTCATGGGATGGACATGGATGTTGCCCGTGGGAGTGAAGAAAAGCTTAAATAGTGAGCCAATTTATCTATAAAACTCCAAAAAATAAATTCCATAAAAGGCCAATTAATTGTTCCCACTTCACAGATCATATTTCCAGCATCCCATATAACTCATGAGTCCCAGTAGTAATGAAATGAATTTTACAGTGGTCTCAAGCCCATACATTGCCAAATGTAAATGTTTATTCATAAAGTAGGGTGGTTGCACTCTCTTTTTGAATGTATGGGAACAGATCTATTTTTTCTTGACTACTTTGCTTTGGATTTGTTAAAGTTTTTCCCTGTAGAGTTTTGTGGAATTAGGAGTCTAACTTTATTTTTTTTTTCAATGCAAATCATTCTATCCTCACATAGTAGTTACATTGTAGATTATTACAGAAAAACATTTGTAGAACTGAATATTACAAATAAAACATCTAGTGAAAACTGATATATCCATTAATATTAAAAACAAACATTTTTGAGTCTCTCTGATTTACCTGAGTGTGAATTTTCTGTTTTTTTTTTTTCAGATACTAAAATGTGGTGGTTTGGGGGGGTTGTTTTGTTTTGTCAGTGGGGGGAGTGGAAGGGGCTTGGTGTAATTTTGGTTAAAGTATGTAAGGTAGATGGAATAAAGGTTTTCCAAAGACATTCATGTTCTTACCGCCAGAGCTTGTGAATATGTTACCTTACATGACAGAAGAGACTTTGCAGATGTGATTAGGTATCTTGAGATGGGAAGATAATACTGGATTATCTGGGTGGGCCCAATGTATCACAAGAGTCTTTATAATAGGGAGACAAGAGGATCAGGGAGGGAGTTGATGTGATAGCCAAAATACAGTCAGAGAGAGAATTTAAAGATGTTACACTGGTGGCTTTGAGGATGGAAAAAAAGGACATAAGCCAAGGAATGCAAGTAGCCTCACGAAGTTGGAATACACAAAGAAGCTGATTCTCCCCTAGGGCCTCCAGAAAGAATACAGCCCTGTTAATTCCTTGATTTTAGACCAGTAAGACCCATTTTTAACTTTTGACCTCAGAAATCTAAGATACTGAATTTGAGTTAAGATACTAAGTTTGTGGTACTTTATTACACCACCAACCAAAAAACAAGTACAATGTATTATTCTGAAAATAAGTCTTTTCCTGAGAACTATATAATAAAAGAATATTGCTGTAGATACTTTCATGTGATAGATGGCTGAACAATCCTCTATTCTTTTATATATCTTCCAAAGGCAAGCTATTTCTTATAATTTTTGCTTTAAAAGAAGAAAAAAGAATAATGCCTATAATTTTGGTGTTAATTTTCAACTGGGTGGATGATGATACTACTTAATGAACAAGGAAGATGGGATAAGAGCTGTTGTGGTTTGGTAATTAATTAGCTCCTTTTTGGCTGTATTAACTTTGAGATGTATATTAGATCAAGGCTGCTCCATGAATCATTTATTGATCAGTGACAAGGTAAGCACAGAAATTATGAGTAAGAATTTATAATATTTATATCAACTTGAGAGATCTTATATCCCATGTGGTGAGTAAATTTGTCACATTTAACTGTGTGTTGACCAGTTTTTCTGCTGTCAAATTCATATGATGAGTTGCATGGGGTATCAGCTACATACTGGTTATACACTGTAAGAACACATTACAACATGTGATAATTTAACTTGATAATTGTAACCCAGATATGTGTAAATTTGTTGGTTTTTTTTTTTTTGGAAATGTGTAAATTTGAAACCCATTTTTTGTGCCAAAAGAATTTAAATGCTGTTATAACTGCATAGGATGAATTATTGGAATTGCTACTGATGAAAGACTAGAGATGAATTTTCAAGATGGAAAATTTCCCATTTCCATCAGCCTACATTTGTGAGACTGGTTTCTCTATTAGATGTTATTGAGGCAAACAATAGAAACACTTTATGTATATATACATCATCCCCTGAAATAGAATTATAATTGATCCAACATAGACTAAAGAAGAAGCTAACTTAATCATTATGTTAAAAACTTTAAATGTTGGTATACTTGTTTATTCAAAGTCTAGCAGTAGAAAATGTAACATGGGGGATTGCTATTTAACTTTTAATTTTTGTTTAGTGATGATTTAGAATTTAAAAAAATTATTCAAGTTTTGAAGCAACTATTAATCACCTATATGCACACAAAATAAGTCAAAGAAAGACAAATACCATATGAATTCACTCATATGTGGAATTTAAGAAA
The DNA here is from genome assembly GCF_053574225.1 of Canis aureus. NCBI lineage: Eukaryota > Metazoa > Chordata > Mammalia > Carnivora > Canidae > Canis > Canis aureus. The sequence goes on from NC_135645.1 coordinate 19,554,188, forward strand.
CAAAACAGATGAACATATGGGAGGGCAGGAAAAGAGAGAGAGAGAGGGAAACGAGCCATAAGAATACCATAAGAGACTGTTAAAGGCAGAGAACAAACTCAGGGTTGATGGAGGCGTGGGGAGAGATGGAGGATGGACTAGATGGGTCATGTGCATTAAGGAGGGTACTTGTTATGATGAGTTCTGGGTGTTGAATGTAAATGATGAATCCCTTAATTCTTCTCCTGAAACCAACATTTCACTGTATGTTAACTCACTAGAATTTAAATAAGAATTTGTAAAAAAAAAAAAAAAAAAATATATATATATATATATATATATATATATATATATCGGCATGATCAAGAATTAAATTGTGTATAGGGTCATAGGACTTGTTAAGATCATCTAGAAATAGATGTGGGTTAAGTGGAAAAGGGAATTCATCATAGACCCTCAGCCAAACCACAAGTAGAGGTCAAATAGAGGAGATGGAAACTCCAGTAAATGAGCATGGAAAGAAGTGATTAGGGATATCTGATGGAAAAGCAGGAATAGGATGTCACTGAAACCAAATACTGAAAGATTCCAAAGTAGAAGGAATAAGGTCAACTCCATATTTTTTTTAAAGAATTCTTTATTATTTTGAGAAAGAGAAAGTGGGAGAGCTGAGGGAGAGAAAGAATCTCAAGCAGACTCCCCACTGAGCTCAGAGCCAGAAGTGGGGCTCAATCTCCCAACCCTGAGATCATGACCTGTACTGAAAACAAGAGTTGGATACTTAACCAACTAAGCCACCCAGGTGCCCTTCAACCCTATAAAATTTGAACATAAGATTAAGATGCAGACAAAAATATGACCATTGGATTTGGTAACATTAAAGTCCTTGGAGATTTTCTCAGATGGTAAAAGTAGAGGCTTTAATGTAGTGATTTGGAGAGAGATATAAAATTAGGAGATGAAATAAGTTTTGTTGTAACAACATATAGAAAAATGGAACCATAATTGGATGGAGACACGGAACCAAGGGTGCGTATGTGTGTGTTGATAGAATATTAATCAAGATATGTGTGTACCCTCATGGGAATAATTCTCATAGTGAGAGATAAATTGATAAGAAAAGAGGTAGTTATAGAAAAAGGAAAAAGGGAATGGAAGTTAGCATACAACTGGTTGTCTTGCCCTTTGATACAAGATGTGATACTGTAATTATAGCGAAAAAAAAAAAAAGAAGGTAGAGCGTATGGAATAGGTACTAATAACCAACAATTACAGATAAACATAATAAACAGTGTGACAAGAAATTTATTCAGGCAAAAAAAATAAGAAAGCAAAATAGTTCAAGTATTATTAATAGATAATTCAACTGGGAACAAAAAAAAATACTTTCCATTTCCCTGATTATTAAGCAAGATAATATCCTGCTTCTATCATGCATTTCCAATATAATATCAACAAAAGCATTTCCCATAAATAAATTTCTTTCTATTTCCATAGTTAATATATGGAAAAAAGTCAATGTTCAAATAAAAATCAAATAGTTCCACTACTATCATGTTTTCCCTGAATCATTGCATATGAGTATTTCTACCATGTTGTATTGCCAAAAAAACTAAACCCAAATAGGAAAAGACTCTTTTCATGTTACTGTTTATGGGGTAACTGCTCTACTGTTTGCTTTGACTCATTTTCCACTTCCAAAAATATCAGATAATGTGCCTTTGCCTCTACCTATTGCTTCCAGTGAGAGGTTTTCTGCTCCCTGAGCACCTGTGGACAGGACGCAATTTCATAAGCATATTCCTGACTTTTCTGTCACTGATGAAAAGAGAACACACTCAAAAAGAAAGCGAGAGAGAGAGAATACTTTTTAGAGGTTTTCTTAGCTTGATGTTTTCTTTTATTTATTTTATTGCTAGGGGGGGAAATGCAAAACACACAGACAGTAAAAAGGCCTCCTGTGTGACTCTTAACTCCTCTATATTTTTCACTTAGGTCTTATACCTACAGTACACAGAGAACCAGACTGAAATCCCTCTACTCAGAGAAAAACCTTATTTAGATCCGTGGGGCATTTTTTTTTAAGAAAAGCATTTCAGAGGGAAGGTGGGGAGGAAATGGATGACTTTCAGATGCTGCCTCGGAGTCCTGCATCTGTGGAGCAAGTGGTGGCGAGGTGGAGGGTGGATACTGAGATGCTGACCTCTCCTCTCTCCTCCTTTCCCTCCCGCTGCCAGACCTCACTGCGGATGTCACCTAGAGTGATAATAAGGTATAGGGTTCAGGTTGGAGATGCAAACTGCAACCAGTGGTGGAGGAAGGTGGGAGGAGGCCTTAGCCAGGGTTTGGGCTGTGGCTACACTCAAGAAATGTCTTTAGCCAGAAAGCAGTTGCACCATCCTCTAAAGTATGTCACACTTAGGATACAAGGAGAGCATAACAAAAAATGGTATATTTTTGAACACCGATTTTTATGATCTCTTCAAAAATAGGTATATTGATTCTGTTGTTGTTGTTGTTAATAATATATTTGGATTGAGCACAGGTTTTTTAAAAAATATTTTGTTTAAATTCAATTTGCCGCGACACCTGGGTCGCTTAGCAGTTGAATGTCTGCCTTTGGCTCGAGGTATGATCCTGGGGTCCTGGAATCAAGTCCTGCATTGGGCTTCCCGTGGGGATCCTGCTTCTCCCCCTGCCTGTGTCTCTGCCTCTCTCTGTGTGTCTCTCATGAATAAATAAGTTTTTAAAAATCTTTAAATTCAGTTTGCCAACATGTAGTATCACACCCAGTGCTCATCCCATCAAGTGTCCCCCTTAATGCCCATCACTCAGCTGAGTACTTTTAAGTACATTTCTCATAGCCCCAGAACACCCCCAGGTTATAAGCAGATCCAGACAAGTAGAGGGACAGGCCCAAACCAAGAATGTAAAAACCAATGATATGTCTGTTCCATAGTTGAGGCATCTGGAATGAAATAAAATACACTTTGGTTATATTGTGTAATAAAAGGGGGTATGCAGAGATCTGTCCCCCTCTCCTTTTCATGTGTCAATCATTCTAAAACTCCACCATGGGAAAATAAATAATTATGTTAATATGTTTTCTTTCACAAAAATGAAACGAAATTATTACGTTGGTATATTCCTTTAGCTTAGTAATATTTTTTGAGGGGCACCTGGGTGGCTCAGTGGTTGAGCATCTGCCTTTGGCTCAGGTCATGATCCTGAAGTCACGGGATCGAGTCCCACATCAGGCTCCCTGCAGGGAGCCTGCTTCTCCTTCTGCCTATGTCTCTGCTTCTCTCTACATATCTCTCATGAATAAAGAAATAAAATCTTTAAAAATAACAATAATAATATTTTTGAAATTTGATAGGGTAAGCTCTCCTCCTTGCATTTTTTAGAATTATATTAGCAATTTTTGGACTATTCTTTAGTATGAATTGCAACAGAGTTTGTCATAATCCATGAAAAATCTAGTTGCCATATTGCTTGTAAGCATATTGAGATTGTAAATTAAGTTTGAGAGAATTGCATTTGTCCCCTCATTGGTCTTTCCATTCACTTGCTCCACTTTTAAGGTCTTTTTTAGTATCTTTATTTGAACTTTGGTAATTTTCTTCCTTTTTAGTAAATGAGTGTTTTGTGTTTATATCACTAAAAAAAAAAAATACTCCGTTAAAACCAGATTTTTGGGATGCCTCGGTGGCTCAGCGGTTAAGCATCTGCCTTTGGCTCAGGGTGTGATCTGGGGTTCCGGGATCGAGTCCCACATCAGGCTCCCTGCGAGGAGCCTGCTTCTCCCTCTGCCTGTGTCTCTGCCTCTCTCTGTGTGTCTCTCATGAATGAATAAATAAAATCTTTAAAAGAAAAAAAAATATGTTTGACTAATACAAGCTACTGATAGGTATTTAATCATTCTTCAATTGATCCTCATGATATTTATATATTTTTTAAAGTATTCCTGTAACATATTTATGTTTCTTTTTGAGCTAGAATGTCTTTGTTCAGTTGAGTCCTCTGTAATTAAAATTACTTTAAGGATGGAAATATTATCTGAGCTAGTCAATTCCTAGGTATTTTAAGTAAACATTTATACATAAATATATTTAAAGCAAAAGTGGAAGCAATCCTACTATATATATTCTTTTGAAACTCATTTTTTCCCTTAGCAGTATACTATGGGCTTTTTTCATTATCTGCACACATTCTATAACATCATTTTAAAGGTTGCATGATATTCCATTGAGTCTTTTGATACTTGGAACATTTTTACTCTTCAAATGTCCTACATTCAAATACAAACACAGGCAGAGAAACATCTTAGATCATTATCAATACACATCTTATATGGAATTAAGTTTTCAGACTCTTTCTGATAATCACAGCAGGCTGAGAGTAATTCCTAGGGAGTGCTACTTAAGGTAGGTGTTTGGACAAAGGCGGGATTTGGGCAGTGGCTACCTCACAGGAATAGAGAGCACAGGCAGAGAAGGTGAAGAGAGGGTGCCAAACAACAGAAGAACCCACTTGATGATTTGAACAAGGACCCACTTTGGAGGGAGAGATCCTAGGTAGAGTGTAGAGCTTAACCTAGAAGCTAAGCAACAGAGCTGAGTGATATTTAGGGCAAAGAGAACACGCTCACTTCTCTTCCTAGGCTTTGTGAAAACTTAATGCTGTTGAATGTCTAAAGTGTTCTGAAACTCTTCTCTGGTCTCTCAGTTGGACAATACGGCTTGACTTCCAGGGTGAGACACATTCTTCCGATTCGCTGCCCTCCTCCTTACACTTTTGTCTGGGAGGAGGATGTGAAGAGACTCAGAGAAGGCATTGCAAACATTGTGATTGTTGACTTCTTAATGGACTTGGTGACTGGTTGATCCAAGTGATAAAGCAAAGAGGAACCAAGAAAATCTTCCAGCTCCTTACCCATTTTGGTCTGTTCAACCTCACTTTCTGTTAATTCTAATCCCAATCTTATAAACCAACTATACCAGACCACCAGATACACACATCAAAGTGTTTGTCAACCACATTCCCTTCATTTGTTCTGTTCTACCCATCAACTGGGCCCGCTTCCTGCCCCCACGCCATTAACACCCATGGCTTACTCATTCTTCAAGGCCCAGATTAAGCTCTTGCTTCATTAGAAAACTTTCCTGACAGCACCTACTTACAAAAAAATCTTCTAAGTTCAAAATTCCATTTTACCTACTAACTGTGTGTTGCCGAATAATAATTCTAACAATGTGTAATTCAATATTAACTTCATCTCTAGTGGTTTGTACTACACAACCTGACATTTAATCTGTCACCTAATTATAAATTCTTTTGTTGAATGATACAAAAGAAACAAACTTTCTTGCATTTCCACATGGCCTAGGATGGGTATATATATATATATCAAGCAGTTACTGCACTGCTACTCTGTTGAGTGTCCAGGCTGAAATTTCAGATTATTCATCAATATCTATTTTTTTTAATTTCCTCTACTTTTTAGGGTCTGGGCACAGAGCTACACTCCATTTCCAAGCTTCTTGCATTTGGGTGGGGCTCTGTGACTAAGTTGTGGCCATGAAAATGATATATGCCATTTCCAGATATGGTTCATAAAAACTTCCCATGCACTCACACACAATCCCTCATTCTCTCCTCTTATTGTAACCAGCTTGGAGGTCACTCATAGGTGATGACATTGAGAACTGGATCCCTAAGTCACCACTTAAAGGAGGCCCACCCTGAAATATTACCCAAGCATCTGCCAACTTAACATCTGTACTGGATTTTTTGTGGGTAAGAAACAAACTAATTTTGCTAAGCTCCTGAGATTTTTGTGTTGTTTGATACAGCTGTTAGCATCTGTTATTTTACTCAGAGATGCTACACAAAAATTATATAAGGTTCTACACTTGAACAGCCCAAAGTCTAAGTATACAGTTGGTTTTTTAAAAGAGAAAACATGTATTTTAAGGTTTCGTGTTACTAAATTCTAATTTGTCATTCTAGTAACCTGAGTAATTCTCAAAAGTAAAAATGGCACAAATCAATAACCTCTTTATATTTGTTGGCAAGAACGCTGTATGGCAATAACTTTGTTTTTGTTTTCTACATGTCAGTCAGAACTATATAATACAGGTAGTGATCAAGGCTTATTAAAATTTCTCAATGGAAATGCTTGCTTTTATTTGGTAAATATGATTCAATTTTGCCTTAAGAAAACCGAGTAATCTTTCCATTGCTAGTCACGTTTGTATAACTCTGTGTGCATAGATAGCATGTTATAAAAATAAATTAGATGATACAGCAGAGCACACATCTTAATGATGTGTTCCTCTTCTGTTAACTGTCTATTTATATTAAGTGGGAAGCAGAGAATGATTTAACATTTAAAAATATTAAATGTTGTTAGTATGAAGCAATGTTCTGAAGTCAAAATTTTTTAGAATATCCTAGGTGCTTTCATCTTTTGAAGGCTTAAAATCCACTTGAAAATGGCTCTTTTATTTCTGTCACCTTAGTGGTAAAGAGGGCAGGGTCCACAAATTAAATTTGTCCTTGAAAATTGGTAAGAAAGTGAAGCAGAGGTGTTTGAGATGCAGCACATACCTGCTATGCGCTAGCACACAGCTGTCGTGGGTCTTTCTCTGGGAAAAAAAGAAAGACCAAGATTATGATCATAACCTTGAATTATCATCACCTGTGGTATTGGTGGCTTATCTACCTGTAAGAACACTTATGAGTTTTAGGTATAAATAATTCTTACATTTATCAAGAATCAGGAAAGCATAATTTTACTTCCTTCTATCAAAGAAGGCTAACATATTCTTTTTTATGTGCTCTTCAAGCATGCAGTGCATTAAGTCTTCATATCATGATAATATTTCCATTTCATAGGTTTAGCTATAGCAGTATAGCTTAATCATTTGTGAGTTTATCATTTTATTTTGTGTCAATTGTCAGCCACATGAATATAAAGTATCTTTTATAATAATTCTGGTTTTAATTGCTGGGGTTTTTTTTATTCATATTTCCTTCCTTGTTTTTTTTCACCTGTCCTTTACTAACCTTGATAGTTTTGTACCTCATTTTCATGTTCTAATATCCTTCAATGTGTTCCACAAGTTCTACAGTTGTAAAACTACTATATGGGTGAATGTGTGCATGTGTATAGATGTATGTATGAATACACACACAGATGTTTGTAAATATAGCACTTTTCATTGCTATGATTTTATTTATCCTACATACCCTTTCATTTCATGAATACTTAATGGATGTCTTCTATTTGCCTATTAATATGCCTACTAATCCCCATTAATAATATCCCTTTAATATTGGTTATCCAAAGATGAGCCTTGATTTCATAGGACTTACTGTCCAAAGAGGGAGACAATCATTAAAAAAATAATTGTGCAAATAAATGTAAATGGATTATTTGATGCTCTAGCTGTATCTCAAGGAAGCATTTGATTTGATCTAACCAGAGAGATCAGAGAACAGCTTCCCTGAGGACAAGTGTGAGCTAAGATATTGGAAGAAAGAATCAGAAAGTTGGAAAAAAAAGTGCAAAGGTCCTGTGACCCACAAGATACACTGGAATTGCTGAAAGGAGCCCACTCTGACTGGAGTATAGAGATCAGAAAAGGGAATTGTAATGTGAGTTGATACTGGAAAAATCAGCTGAAACCAGACCAGGTAGGAGACTATAGACTGACTGCATTAGGAAACTTTATCTTAAAAGCACTAGTAAGCCATCCAGTAGTTTTAAGAGAGAAGTGGTATGATCAAGGTTTCATTAGAAATTATCTCTGAGGAGGCTGAAAGGAGAGAGTAGGTATCACCTCCCCTCCATATCACTAGCTCATCTCCTGAAGCGTCAGGCTGTAATCACCTCACAGATACAAATAAAAATCTTTTACTTGGCTCTGGCCTCTCATATCCTCCAGGCATCTCATAAATGAACACTTAACTGATAATCAGGCCCCAGCTGGTATCTGAGTAATAGGGAGCCATCGCAAGTCTGTAGGGAGCGGCACATCCCATGAACTGAACAATGGCCAGTTTCCCCACAAGAGCTGTGGATCATTGATTGAAAGTTAATGCTGCTAAGCTGCCCTCATGCTTGGGAGCAGCTGCATTAGCAGGACCTCTTTCCTGAGCTTTCTTTGGATGTTTCAGACTCTGCTGAGCTGATGGAAATGAAGTCCATAACTTCAGCTATGGTCATTAACCTCCTGCTTTGAGTTTTTGCTAATCATTAACATGTCATTTGTGTTTCACTTTAAAGATAGGCTTTGAGCCTGGGGAGCCAGGACTTCAGTGCAGTGGGGACCAAGTATGGAAAGGGGAAAAATGAATGGCAATGGCAATGACAAAACTGTCCTGGTCATCTGAGAGGAAACAAAACATAATCTCCTTCTAAACAATACAGGTGGTACTAGGATTTGTATTATGGAAATGTGAGGACAGGTGCTGTTTCCCAGGAGGAAAAGTGGTTACGATAGCTGAGAACTGTCACCATGTCCCATAGCTATTGAATAATTTAGCCCAAGGAAGAAAAACATGAAAATGTTTAGGAGATCTCTAGCTTCACCTCCCACTTGAGTACAAAATGTGGATTTAGCATGAAATTGTTGACATCAGTTGAGTGCATCAAGCATTTTTAATCAAGCTCTGTATTAATCAATCTCATTCCTCCCAAATGATCTAAGAACCATACCTCTCTCATTGTTTTCTAGTTACTGTCATCAAATCGTCATAATTAGTGCAACCTCATAGTCTACGGTTTGCAGAATTTGTTCCCTATGTGCTCTCCAAAGCTTTCTTCCTATTCTAGACTTTCCATCCTTCCAGCCCCTGGCTAAGTCCACCATCTCCACAAAGACTCCCCTGATGGTAGCTGCCCAAAAAGCATAGCCTCCACTATGAACTCAGTAACCTGTATTCAGTATTTGTGTACTTGTTACAATGCTTTTATTTTTTTTAATGCTTTTATTATTATTTAAGTCCTGTATATTATTTGGTAGCAAATCTCAACCTCCCCAAGTCAATGTAATCTCTTTGGTGTTGGACCCCCTAAGTGGAATCATATATTCACTGTTGTTCAATGAACAAAGTTTAAGCTCTCTGGATCTGAGAGGGATCAGAACAGTCCCTTTGCTCTCATTGGTTTCAAGAGTGGGAATTTCATATCAAATTTCATAACAGGTCTTTGTTAATTTTTACCTTCTTTTTCTTAAGCTGTGTATTTGGGCACTAAATTTAATTTTCTCAAATAAGTGTTGCTAGAAGCTTAGATCTGCTTTGCCCATATTCTTTCATTTGCACAATTTAAGTATGCTCTTCATTATATATGCCTTCATGTATTTTTAAAATTTTATATTTATTTCATTTTTTTAATAATTATATGGGAAGAATGTGGAATTCTTTATTAAATTTATCTTTGGTTGATAAAGAATCCCACACATTTATCTTGTTAATTAGGCTTTACTGGTGTAAAATAATATGACTTGAAAATAATATGGATTTATCATATAGACTATCTAAAATGAATAGTCATTAATGTCATCCATAAAAGGATGAGGAATGAACAAAAAGAATTAAAAAAGACAAATGTAGCATGATACCTTAATAGTTATAAATACTGAGAACTATTTTTATCTTGATTATGTATGTCATTTTTCAAATAACAAAAGCTCTACTATCTCAGTCTTTCATATGAGGCATATATTATTATAAATATTATTTAACTTCACTTAAAAAATTAACAATACAACAAATCAAGCCTCATTTACTCTTAACTTAGCAAAATGAGTTTTCCTTAGGTATAATGTAAAATCCAGACCGTAATAATTTTCCTCCACTACAAAAATAAAAAAAGCTCTTGTGTATACTTTTATATCAGAAAATATATTTGATGGATGATCAACCTCATTTTTAAAATATATTTATTTTTCTACAATGTGCTAAAAATAGTTTCAAAGCTAAAAAGCATGACAAATCACATCTATTTCTTATTTGGAAAAAGGCTCTTGCATTATTGCATTTTTACACAATTGTCATCAGTCAAAACTACTTTTTCTTCTAGCGAACAACACTTGTCTTTATCCATGTGTCGGCTGCTGGCAGAGCTGACATTTTATTTGTTGGCTGATTTCCCATATGCATTACCTTTGTGCACTGTTCCTTCTTTGACTGCTTAATAATCCACTGTATATTTTATTTGTAACCTGACTAAGAGCAGGTATTTATAGCATTGTTATGATACAGAAAATTCCACTGAAAATACCATAAAATGATGCCCTGGAAAACCTATTTTTATCCATGGAACTTAAATCACTTGATATAATAATCTTGTTTTTTCTAAAATAGAGAAGATGATAAAATCTGAACTTTTTTTAATATTAAAAATGTATCATAATAAAAAAAATAGACACCTAAGTTAGCATACTTCTGAGGATAGAGATTTAAAATTAATTCGACTAGTTTTCTGAGAAATGGGATTAAGGTTGGGGGATAATTGTAATTAAAATGGAAGACTCTGCCTCTGAATGCTTACACATAAGATTGTACTCAGCACCTTCAGATGTTTTCTCCTTCTGCTAATGCACATCAGAGGAGGGGATACCTAGCAGCCAGTTAACTACTCTGTCTGAAAGCTGACATTGGATATGGGGTGTACTTGGCAGGGAAGGCTTGCTGTTTCTAAAATTAGCTGTCTGTGAAGTAAAAACTGAACTGTGTTATGTGATAGTAGACTAGGGTGGCATTCTACAGTAATCTCGAATTTCTTTGGGACAAAATAGTATTTCTTGGCCTTGTTCTGTGTTTCTACAGAATGAAAGATTCAGTTTATATTATTCTAAGATCTTCTTAGATATTAAGCCTCTCTTTTGATTCTGTGTTAATTATATTTAGATACAGTAATATATACCATCTATGATTACAGATTATCAACCAAAATTTTCTAGTAGTGTTGAGCAGATTTCTTGACTTTTCTTTGGCTATTTTTGTTGAAGCCCAGGATATTTGCAGAAAGTACAAGGGATCAAGGATATCTCAGATGGATGTAAGCTATCAGGGGCTTGGAGATTAAGCTTTGAAAAATGTACCCGATAGCTGGCTACTGGAGTAGTCATACCCATCTGAAACTTTGACTCAGGCCTTCTATTATCCCTTCTATTCACAGGTGGGAAAGAAAGAGCAAACTAGAGCAACATACTTGTGAATCGTATCTAATAGGTGATAAACTTTAAAAAAAAATCAAAACTATCATCCTTGGTATTCTAACATGAAGAGTTCTTGACAAAGTAACTTCAAATCTCTAGGCCTCAGTCTTGTCTTGTCTTTTCTTTTCTTTTCTTTTCTTTTCTTTTCTCTTCTTTTTTTCTTTTCTTTTCTTTTCTTTTCTTTTCTTTTCTTTTCTTTTCTTTTCTTTTCTTTCTTTTCTTTTCTTTTCTTTTTTCTTTTCTTTTCTTTTCTTTCTTTTCTTTTCTTTTCTTTTCTCTTTTCTTTTCTTTTCTTTTCTTTTCTTTTCTTTTCTTTTCTTTTCTTTTCTTTTCAAGATTTTATTTGTTTATTCATGAGAATACACAGAGAGGAGAGAGAGAGAGGCAGAGACACAGGCAGAGAGAGAAGCAGGCTCCATGCAGGGAGCCTGATGTGGGACTCAATCCCGGGTCTCCAGGATCAGGCCCTGGGCTGAAGACAGCACTAAACCGCTGAGCCACCCGGGCTGCCCTAGGCCTCAGTAGTTTCATGTGTAAAACACTGAATGATACATGTTGAAAAGACACACTAAAATCCCTTCTAACGTTAATACCTTCATTGGCTGGAACACCGACTCTTCTAAGTCTTATAAAGATTAATGACCCTTAGACCTAGGTTTCCACGGGGTATGCATCGCACAGAAAAGAAAGAGGAACATACAGTCCAAGGAGGGAGTCAAAGTATGGGGATTATTACGATTACAATAATATCTACAGCTACATGTATTGGTCTGGTATGTCTGAGTTTTAGTGTTTACATGTATCAGCACATTTGGTCATCCTCTAAACTCTTTAACATAATTACTACAAGTAATACTTCCCTTTTTGCAGAAAAGGAGAGTGAAATTCAGGAAAGCTATTTACTTAGAAAATAATGGCATATTAGAATCAATACACACTTGATTTCTACACAGATCTCACATTTAACATTTATGGAAAATATCTGAATAGCATGCCAAGTTTGCAGATTTCTGGTCTCCACCTCTCGTTTAATAGGTTTACGTGAGGCCCAATATTCTCCACCATTACCTAACTTCTTATGTGATTTTGATGCATACTGTGAAGAATATTGCCCTATACCTTTCATGTGGGCCAAATATCATTTTCTTTTTCTTCTCTTTCAGCCTTAAAAATAGGCTACATTTCATGTGCTGACACCTCATATATATATATGTAGGTAATATACATATATATATATATGTAGTATTTCTGAAAGGCAGTTTATCAGAGGTATGGTATTACTTCCTCTTATTATAATTCTTTTTTAGTTTTTGTGTTATAATACCAAACAAATCATGCTTTACTTGGTTGATAATCTCATAAAAATATATTACATCTCACTGCATAGCAAAAAAGGAAAGAAAGAAAAAAAGAAAGAAAGCTTAGCATCCAAGGCAATCATCAATGCTTTTTCTGACTCTGTTTCTATAATAGCTCCCTCAGATATGGTCATGTGTATTTCAGTGCCCCTCCATTTCATGCTAGTGATGGCATGATGTCACACTGCTTATATTGAGATTATGCACAATAGGACTTTGTTTAATACAGAGTTAACCAAGTGGATCACAGAATAAGGTATAGGCCTCATTGGGTTGTCCAAAACCATTTAACTCCTCTGAACTGAATCAGAAGACAATCCATTTTACCTTAACTGTAAGTCTTGATCTTTTATGGGGAAGGAGTTGGACATTGTTAATAAGCAGATTGTTCTGTTATTCATCAGTATCAAAAGGGCTGGTTATAATTCTGAAAAGATTAGAATCCCCAAAGAATAAATTGGCCTTCCTTCTGAGCATAGTTTGTCAGGTGAATAATACATTGACCTCACACAAATTGAATTCTTCGGGAAGTAGATGGTAAGTGAAAGATAGAATAACTAAAAAAAAAAATTTAAAGGCATATCATACACACATGTATAATAACAAAATTCTCTGCACAAATATGCTTATTTTTACATTACTAATGTTTGCATCATGTACACATAAACATTTTAGTACAGGATTAAATATGCTTACTGAACTTACAAAATAATGCCTACTGAACTTTATTGGAAATTAAATGCATTTTCAAGGATAATTTTAACCCTATTTGATTTCTAGTGTTTGCAGTGTCAGAAATTAACCCAAGCTAAAACATGAAATGCCATTGTATGCTGAGTCTTGCTGCTTTGCACTCTTCTCCCCTTCAGTTTGTAATACTTGTGTTCATTGGAAATCCAAGAAATGGAGTTATCCTTCCTGAAAAGAATGCGCCTTGCTATCACCTCAAAAAAAGGTAAAGGAAGGCCAAAAACATTTAAAGGCAACACGTTTCATGTGTTTCTTCGTAACCCTAACATCCTGAGGAAGTCAAGACATGAGAGGGAGACCAAAACCACACACCCCACAGCATGGCAGTTTTCAAGGAATGTTTCAAGATGCCAGGGGGAGGTGAGGGCTGTCTTCATTGTGCATGCATGGAGTCTAGAGTCCAGCCCTAGCATCTTGAAACCCTGCAGAGTATCTGTACCCCCAACAAGCAACAGAAGCAAAGCTAGCAGACATTAAGGGACTAATTACAAGGCTCAGAACAGAAGCTACTCAGAACCAGGGAGAAGAGAAGACTAGAGAGGGCTCCCCAACTGTGCTTTGTGTAAAACTTGGAACCAGAGCCTGAAAATGGTAGAGATGAACAGAAAAGCCTAGTCATGACTAAGGTTGAATTTCCCACCAACCCAGTAGAATTGAGTCATGGAATCCATTTAAATTAACTACATAAAAAAAAATAAAATAAAATAAAATAAAAATAAAAAAATAATAAAAAAATAAATTAACTACATAAATAAAAATGGATAATGTGTTGTTTCTTGCATCTCAGAGTTCACCGATTAAGATTTACTTGTTTTTCCACACAGTGTTCCTTATGCACACTCTTTAATTCGTGATCCATTATAAATTTATATGATGCATTTATAACCAAGAATAAAAACAACTTTAGGCTTTGCAGCAATCAAAATCATCAGAGTGGCCAGTGTTCAGCTGAAGGATAAACCACTGAATGAATTAGTTGTAGTCATGTTATCTGATCTTTAATGACCATTGCACATGCTCATTCATAGTGAAGTAGAATTTTTGCAGGTGGATTCATTTTCAAATGAAAACTATTTTAATAGTTATTTATTTTTAGTAGTAGACATTAAAATTGCAACCATTTTTGAGAACTCCTAAATTTATCATCTATGCTGAATTCTTAATTTTAGAATCCATAGAATTTAAGGTGATATTAGACCTTTAGTTATTTGTTTACACTCTTCCTGTATAGGTATTTCTTTTCTCCGCAATAAGTGCGTTAGTGCCTTAAGGGCATATATAATATCTTCAACTACTGAATCCTTCATAACACCCTTCCAGTAACATTTATTAAATATTTTATAGCGATCTTTGGACTATACTTATGTTTAAAATTAAAACTTCTAAACCTTAATTGAGAGAGATAATTGACTTGTCGCTTTATCTTCTTGGAAAGGCCATTTCAGCTCAGCAGAATGATTTTTAAAATGAAGATAACATTAGGGAGAATTTGCTTCTCTGAAATTAAATGTCTTAGTTATATATGCCCCATCTTTCTCAAATATAAGCAGCGTGAGGTTCCAAGCTACTAAATATTTGCTGTATTTGTTCATCTATTTAGTCATTTTCTGAAAAGTTACCATCCGTTAAAGAAAAAGTGACTCTCATCTTTAAAAACTATGTTGTGTCAATGTCCTAACAATTACACGGTCTCCTTCCACACCCACACCCACCCCCCGTACACTCATCTAAATGTCCATTCTCTTTCTGTCTTTTCTAACTCTCTAGGAACTCCATCTCCAAATGATAACTCACAGAATAAAAAGTGCACCTTCCCCAATGTTAAGTGGTAAAAATAGCCTTTGGTGTAGAGGGTTAGCTGGATCCTTTTGATGTTTTGACTTCCTTGTGAGGCTATACACACTGATACAACTTTAAGTGGTAGCAAGTTTTATTCTGTGTTCCTTTCTTATTGACACTAATGGACACCTTGGATGTTTGACCTGACTTAGATACTTACAGAGAGCCCTGATGGAAAGCTTATTATATGGTGCTACTCTCTTGGCTTTGATGTTCTGTAAACCATGTGTCCGATTGCTTTTAGGGGAAAAGTTCAAACTCTCTGCACTTTAGACATAAGTGAATTCTCTCTGAGATTCAGATTTTAGTCCTGAATCACAAAGTGTATAAGGGGTATATAGCAACTAAAGATTATTTCTAAATCCTGAAAATGTAGGTTATGTTTATACCTCATATTTAACAGTACATTTTGAGAATTGATGCTCTTAGGATTTCATTGAGAATGTGTCATCCCTCTACCACAGGGTTTTTGTTTGTTTGTTTGTTTTGTTTTGTTTTTCTGTTTCTTTGAGTCCCTTTCAATATAGGGAGAGAATAGGTTTTATTGGTAAATAAACCCATGATAATGTCATCTATTTCACTATCTGTTAACCTCAGATTATGACAGAATTTCTGTTCGGTCACTGAAAGTGCAAGTTAACTCTCTTGAAAAGGAATTTTAAACAATAAGATTATCTCCTTAATAATGTATTTTTAATTCAGTAGTTTAGAGTGAAGGATGCTTTTCTTCTATAGAAACAATGTTGTATATGGTAGTGAGATTTCTAGCCTATCTACAAAAGTTGGCTCAATCATTCATAGTATATCAAAAAGAAGCTTATAAAATGCATTTATCATAATGGATCCTCCTTCCTAGGGATAGTGAAGAAGAGAAATAATAGAGTATGTACCTTTTTACTGGATACCAGGCCAACTTTAGAACACAATTTTTAAAGAGGCAAAGATTAATTTTCCTACAACCATCTCTCTCCTGAATGGCAGATACCTTGTACCCATGTTACTACACCCTAGCTTGTACAAGTGGCAGACACTATTAATAAATCCCCAACTTTTTTTCATGATGAACTCATATTGGCCTTCAGAATCCTCAATATAGTGACCCAAGCTTTGACAATGCATTCATTTGTCGGATTATTAAACAGGATCTCAAAAAAAGACACTCTGGCCTAACAGTAATAATGTTTGAGTTGACAATACATTACAAGAAGTAAGAAGGTACGAACCTAGTGATGGATTACTGAAAATCAATGATAGGAATGGATAAACAGCTTCAAGTATGTTAACCTTTTGGGGATGGATCAATTGTCTCATAATTATATATAATGGATGACACTATACAATTTATTAGTTCTTCTCTTTAAGACAAAGTTAAATCCATCAGTAACACCTAGTTATTTTTAAGTACTAATTAATATGACTAAAAGTGTCATGGAACAATAGAATGTCATCGATTAAATTGTAGGATTTAAAAAATAAATAAATAAATAAAAATTGTAGGATTTTTCTTGCTACAGAGCTTGTAAGATGCCTAGCATGGTGCCTGACACAGACTAAGTATTCAATATTTTTCTTCCTTTTTTAACTTGCCTTTTATTCAAATAATCCAATTCAAGTTCACTCTGCGTTTTTTCTTAACAGATTGATTAAGGATATTACATAGGATGTTTCTGTTAATATAAAAAAATGGATGGCAGAAAAGTAATAGTAAGATATATGTGTGTTTATTAAGTATCCACTTAGAGAGGAGTTGGGCTTCCTGCCCATCTGGCATCCAGAGCAACAGCCAAACCAATACTGTTGTTACTTGAGAGGGTCACAGAGAGTTCAGGTATACAGAGAGCCCATGTCCAAGCCATATGCACAGGGTGGGTTATTCTCAGCATAGCCTTTCATAGAAGATCTTAGTTTATAGCCACTGATAAGAAGGAACTTTATTTTAAGAGGATTAAGGCTAGAATTATTTGTTCATGATGATTGCCAGGATAGCAAAAATTTTCTCCCAGATCCTGATAGATGAATCTGGAAACTCAAATCAGAAGAGCTGACTGCCAGGTTAGTGACCTCAGGGAGATGCTATCACAGACTCAATGCCTGTTGGAAAAACTAGTTCAAAAGATTGGGAGGAGTCATTTGAGAAGGTGGTGGGTGTTGCACTCATTACTGATAAGCAACTATTAATACATGGTTCTATTCTGTGAGTAGTTGCTCATTTCATTATTGTGCTGTGATGGGCCCACAATCATTTGGCTATCCCCTGGGGATCCTTTTAGGAGCCAGAAATGAACCCTGGATCAAGGAAACCAAGGCTTTGTAGGCCTACGTGTACCCCAAGAATAGGGGCAGTTGAGATATTTGTGACCCAGGAAACCTCTTTTAAGTCCAGAGGTCTCTCTACAAGGAGAAGGAGATCTGTTTCATTCATTTCTTGGTTCATTCATTTTATATATTCTTTCAGGGAACCAACTATGTGCTAGGCACAGAGCAATGTGCTATAAATAAATAATAAACATGATCACACATTCTCTGCCCTTATGACTTACAAAGCAGTAGAACAGAAAGACATTAACTGAGTAATCACAAAATATATAATTGCTAACTGTGGTAACTGATGTGAAGGGAAAGCACAATGAACTCTGGTTTCATCACTGTT
Source organism: Canis aureus (assembly GCF_053574225.1). Taxonomy (NCBI): domain Eukaryota; kingdom Metazoa; phylum Chordata; class Mammalia; order Carnivora; family Canidae; genus Canis; species Canis aureus. Next base: position 19,571,998 of record NC_135645.1, read on the forward strand.
GGAATCAAGTTTTCAGATGAAAGAAACATAGGGTTGTTTACCATGAAACAAAATATAGAATGCTAGAGCTGAAGGAAGTCTTGGAGTTCATTTAGGCTTTAAAGTTTGTTATTTTGTCAATCTTAAGTCTTGGGCTAAAAAAAGTAAAATGAATGGTCGGGGCTTCATTTTTAATTTTGGTTGGAACTTTCATTTTCAATGATGGAACAGGTTTGGCAATTATACATAGCTCTATGAAGCAAAAATTCCAAATGTTGGTGATCAGCTCCTACACACTTTTTAAACCACATGCCATAGATTATACTATAAAAGTATACTAATAGTTTCTATGCAATACACAAGTATTTGCTTATCGAGAAAATTTTATCTCTGAATATCTATAATGTATTAAATATATGAATTGAAACGGAACCAACAAAATTGTATGGTTATGTATGATTTCTTTGTATTTATGGAAACATTTGAAAACTATTAAATTCCACTTATATTGCTCTAATATTATAAATACCCGGTTGTGCTCATTTGAAATGTCCTACTGGAATAACTCCTAAATAGAAATATCTTAAATAACTTTGCTAATTTACAGTGGAAAAAAAAAAAGAGAGAGAGAGAGAGAGAGAAAGAGGTCAAAGTAGGAGAACACTCTGAAAACATGTTGTCATACTGTTTATAAATGCACCATTAGCATTAAGCTATTGTTAGCAAATATTATCTTCAAATTAAATGAAACTGGTAACTGTGATTAGAAATTTTTTTTTTAGTTAATTACACTGGAATTAAAAGAAAAGAAAAGTTGGGGTGCCTGGGTGGCTCAGTCGACTAAGCATCCAACTCTTGATTTGATTTCTGCTCACTGAGGTCATGATCTTGGATGATTCTTTCCTTCTCTCTCCCTTTCCCCCCACCTCGTTCGTGGGCTCTATCTCTAAATAAAAAAGAAAAGTTAATTGTTTTTGGATAGTATACTTTATCCTATGATAATGATAATCTTTTCTTAAGTGATCCAGGTTTAAATCTTTAAGTTTAAATCTTTAGCTTTACAGATTTAAATTTGAAGAAGATTGACTTGGTCCTAATAGTCACAATTTGTTTGTCTAAATGAGGTGATATGTATATATGCAAATGTCCCCAGAACTGCATGTTGATTGGTGAAAGAAACAACCTAGGGAGCCCGGGGTCAGAGACAGTTTGCTTCCTGCCCTACTGTTGCTTAAGGTCCATCTATTTACTTTCCAAGCAGGGGACACTTTGTAAAACTACTAGATGCTTAAAAACAAAACAAAAACTCCAGAGAAAGACCCTAAGGAAGAAAACAAAACAAAAAGGCTTTTTTCTTAAGGCTTTAGTAACCTTAGGTTCTGTGATATTTTTGTTTACTTGTTTGTTTTTGGAAGTCATTAGACCGTAGAGAGGAATTTGAGTTGAGAAACCTGAAGAATGCAAATTCAAGTTAAGGTAAGTGCATTTACTTATTACAAGAATTGGGATCCTTGGGTGGCGCAGCGGTTTGGCTCCTGCCTTTGGCCCAGGGCGCAATCCTGGAGACCCGGGATCGAATCCCATATCGGGCTCCCAGTGCATGGAGCCTGCTTCTCCCTCTGCCTCTCTCTCTCTCTCTCTGTGACTATCATAAATAAAAATTAAAAAAAATTAAAAAAAAACAAGAATAATGTGCACACACTCGCAAACACACTAGAAATATTAAATATTAATATTTAATATTAAAATATTAAAAATAGCCTTATCTGTGCTCTAAACTATTATACAGACTTCTTGGAAAACCTGTAAAGTTATGTGATGGGTGATCCCTATGAAATGATTACCCTCGTCTATCCCTCTCCCCTCCTCAGAGAACATAAACAGGCAAGCTGGACATGTTCCTTCCCAGTTAGGATGACTAGCCAGGTGAAAGGCATTGACTTCCACACAGAGAGATCCCTTAACCAGTTAAGAATTCAACCTAATGGTGCCCCCAAATATTTGTGAACAAAGCTCTTCTTGATCTCCTGACCATCCAGTTTCCCTGGCATTTACTGTAAAGTCTCTTCAAACTCCACAGCATACATCAGGCTGTGACACACAGACTTTCATTTTCTGACTAGGTCCTGAACTTCTGGACCCTATGCAACTGCTCCAATTTCGCTTGAATTTACCAATCCTGCTTTTGGTGTTGTTTGTGTGACTGTGCTGGCTCTACCCCTCAGATCTACCTTTATTCTCTTTTCCTAATTTGGAAAACTTGGAAGGAATTAATTTGGTGAGTGTCTTGATTGAAGCCTGTACCTTTGTTTTGACAATGAGACCACAAATGGCCCTGAGTAGAGATAGGACGAGCTTCCCCTGTGCCCTGCCAGTGAGTTTCTGTGATGATGGTTCTATCCCGGCCTCCATCCATTTCTACCCCTCTCTGCAACCCCCGCACCCCCCCCCCCCCGGTGCCCTTAGCATTATCCTAGCTCTCTTGCCATCCAGATTCTGATCAGAGTTAGCTAATCAATAGAAAGTGCTGGTTAGTGATTTGAAGAGTTCAAAAAGTGAGAGGTTAAGGAATAGTCTTCCCTGATTGCTCTCCTATGCTCTGTGGTTCTGGCAGGGGCTACATCTCTTTCACATGACACTTAGGATGTTATTTTCCCATAGCTCTGACTCCCACTAGGTCCTGGTAATTTCCTTTCCTGCCATTTCCTCTTCAGGTGATTATCATTTCCCTTTGTTTTGCTAGTTCCTAGGTACCTCCTATCACTTTCTGGTTACCCTAATGCTGCCCACACCTTCATTAAATTATCTTGTAGCGGACGTTCTCTTTCCTGCTGGCATCTGGCCTGAAATGACTCTCGAGAGCCCCCGTTGCCATGATCCTCTTTATTCTGGGAAAAGAAGGACCTTAGTTTATAGTAGTTAATATATAGATCAAATACTAAAGACCTGATATAACTTGCCTTTCAAAAATGAAAGACAGATCATCATTTATATTTTAGTGATGGGAAAACTCTTAGGGAATTTATATGAAAGTGGCTGTGAAAGCAAGCAGGTATCAGAAGGGAAGCATATGAAGGGAGTAAGCGAAGAACAATCCCTTTCCATTCTATGGGTCCCCAAAGGATATCATTCATTTTCCTTTCAGAGAGGTAGCAGATGTTGACATTTGCCAGCTCTAGCAGCCACCCCTACCATTAGATGTCTTATTCGTCATTTTATATTTGGGGTCTAGCACAGACCTCAGCACGTAATTGAACTCTTAAAAGTGTGTGTTGTATGAGTGAATAAGAAATGGTAATTAAATCTAAGAAATACTTGCACATGCATGTTCATAACACCATACTTCACAGTAGCCAGATGGTGAAAACTGCCCAAGTGTTTATTAACAAAAATATATAAACAAAGTTTGGAATAGACATTCAACAGAATAGTATTCGCCCACAGTAAGTAATGAAATATTGATACATGCTACAAAATGGATGGACCTTGAAAACATTACATTAAATGAAAAAAGACACAGAAGATCACATACTATATGATGCTATTTAGAGGAAACTTCCAGAATAGGAAAACTCTTAGCAATAAAGTACAAATTGGTGGATGCCAAGCATTGGGGGAAGGGAGGAATGGGCTAACTGCCTAATGGTATGGGATTTCCTTTAAGGATGATGAAAATGTTTTAGAACTAGATAAAGTTCTTGAAACATTGTGAATATACTGGATGCTACTGCACTGCTCACTTTAAAATGGTTAGTTTTATATTATGTGAATTTTATCTCAATTAAGAAAAAGAAAAGAACCTAAGGCAGACAGGATTCTCATTATGGGTAGAACCTGGAATCTCTTTCTGCCCGTGGGAGGGTGGGGGGAGTTAGAAGGGAATCCTAACTCTCTGAGCTTCAGTCCTAACTCTCTGAGCACCCATGCACCCCGTCTTCCTCACCCATGGATACAGAGGCCATACTCCTATGATCATTTCATGCTAACACCGCTATTATGTGTTTGTCTTCACCTTCCTGCATCTTATTTACTAAAGAGTTTTACTTTTGACTTGCACATTCTGAAACACCTCTACTTAAATTTCTTTTCCGATACATCTTAGTTCTAACTATTTGTATTCAATGAATATTCTGAGGAAAAATCAATGTGCTCATTTTTCCCTTTGAAAATCCATTGTAATCTAATCCTTCCTGGGTAGTTATTACTGGGTTGCTAAGAGTAAATCCACAACTACTTCTGGGAAATTTATTACACAAGTTTGCCTGCCAAAGCTAGACCTCTCAACAAAAGCATGTGAATGTGTTTAAAAACAAGCCACATCCTTTAGTTTTCTTATTATTTAAGAATAAGCAAGAATGCTTTGACATTATGAAAAATGAAGTTGAAAACCTTATAGTCATTATTCCCCAGGGGCATTCTATAATTTGATCCAAACATCAGTAAAAAGTTAATGTCTATAATGTCTTTTTTTTTTCAGAACTATTTATTCTCTTTGTTAGTTTTTTTTTTTTTCTTTTTAAAATTAAGACTCATCAGTAAGCATTGTGCTCTTTTTCTCATGTTGGGCACTCAGCTTTCTTAAATTAAAACCATTGTCCTCTTCGGCATAATCATACAAAGTAGGAATAGTTTATTCAACACCCCTTTTAAGCATCATCTAAGTATCAAAAACAGTCCTTGACATTTTTGGTACTAAAATGAATCTCTGGATCTGGCCTTCTAGGAACTTGTGGCCTAGTGAAAGAGCCAGATATGTAAAGAAATGTACATTATAAAAGGCTCTGTATAGAGGCTTTAATAGAGCAAGGAGAAGGTACAATAGAAATGCCTAACGATGAAGTGAGCAAAGAGGGTGGAAGGTGGTTATAAGGTTTATGAATAGATAAGAGGTTGAGTACAAAAACCGCTTCAAAAAGGTGATTACATACAAAAAGGTGATTATGTTTAACTGAGGCTTGAATTCCAAATAGTTTTCCAGGAAGATAAGAAGAAGAAAGGCATTCTAAATTTAAGGAACTTCATACATAAAGATGCAATGGCATGACAGCACGTCACGTTCCGGGGACTGCATATTGTTCAGTTAGACTAAAGCATAAAGTGTGTGGACTGGGGTTAGAAGCAGGAAAAATTCACAATAGTTTGCCATATGGAGCTTAGACGCCATAACAAAGACTTTCGGCTGCATCGTTAGGTAAAGAAAGGCCATCAAAAGATTTTAAACCCAGGAGTCAACAGTTTGTATTTTTGAAAAAAAAAAAAAAATCAGTCTGCAGAAACGTGAAAAACAGATGGAGGGAAACAGAGATCTTTTGACAAATAAGGAGGCTCTTACAGTGGTGCAGGTTGAGTATGATGAAGGCTGGATGTGATACGCTAGTTGTAGGGATACAGAAGAGAAAACCAAATAATGAATGTAAAGGTAGCAATAGGAGTGGTGACTGATTGGAAAGAGAAACAAGCCTATAGCAGAAGTCATAGAAACTCCCAATTTTTTGACTTAGATAATGCCATCACTACCCTTGAGTTTACTCCCAATAGTGCTTTTAGAGGTAAGGCATATTTGTATCAAAGACAATGATAAGTTCATTTTTAGAGCTGGAAAGTATGATCCAATGGAATATTTAGGTAGAACAATCTGGTAGGTTATTAGACATATGGGACTTTAGTTCAGGAATAGAGTTTAGAGTTTGTTTTTCCCTTCCCCTACACTCCTGCTCCAAACATGAGTACATCTGAGTCCTTCAGCTTCCCTGGGACCTTAGGGATTTAGAGTGTGTGTTAGGAAGGGGATAGTGTGTGAGAGAAACTCTAACTCTGGAGTATGGAGCTCAGGGTTAGCAAAGGGATTGTGCCTAGGGAGGAACAAATGAAATAAAAATATCAAATTCTAAGCATATAGTCCAACAAATCAAAAATGATCCAACAGATCTCTTAAGTCTGGTACAAACACACTGTGCCAAAGCAACAGGATCTAGAATGGAGATGCAAGTCAAAGAGCCTCTCTGAGCCACTGAAGTATTTGCCAATAGTTCTTTCTAAACATAGTTAACAAGTGGAAACAGAGACTGAGAGAATTAGCCCCTAAGGATCTTAAACAGTAGATATGGGATTTAATGGTATAAAATAATGGTAAAATGAAAGAATAGAGTGAGAGATGTAGTGAACCAATGACAAAATGCTAAAGAATATGAACAGATAATTGATTGTATTATTTTGAAATCTCTGTAAAGCAGACACCATATGGGATTAGACATGCTAGAAATATATTGGGGAGGGATGCCTGGGTGCCTCGGCAGTTAAGTGTCTGCCTTCGGCTCAGGGTGTGATCCCGACGTCCAGGGATTGAGTCCCACATCGGGCTCCCTGTGAGGATCCTGCTTCTCCCTCTGCCTATGTCTCTGCCTCTCTCTGTGTGTGTCTCTCACGAATTAATAAATAAAATCAAAAGAAATATATAGGGGAAAATGCCCCTGTAGGATAAAGGTGGGAAGCAGGGTTGTCTAGGAATAGTTTCAGACTAGAGGCTAAGCTGATGGAGATCTCTGAGACAAAGCATAATGCTAGGAGAATAGGTCAAGTTTGGGAGCACAGAGAGGGTGCAAGGGAGTGTGGGCAGAGTGAAAGGGAGTGTGCAGAAGGACTCAGCTGGGGTTGTCAACCAATCATCCACCCCACAGCTGGGAGATATGAGCAGTACATTTTTTTGTGCCTGTGACAATGACAGACCAGAGAATCAAAGATTCTATGAAAGAGTCAGAGAGGGATGCGTGGGTGGCTCAGCACTTGAGCATCTGCCTTTGGCTCAGGGCGTGACCCCGGCATCCCGGGATCGAGTCCCACATCTGGCTCCCTGCATGGAGCCTGCTTCTCCCTCTGCCTATGTCTCTGCCTCTCTCTCTTTCATAAATAAATAAATAAATAAATTCTTTAAAAATAAAAGAGAGAGAAAGAGAGGAAGGGGAGAATTAAGAGAAAGTAATGCACTTGAAAATGTGGGAAGAAGAATTTTAAGGAGAAAGATGTAATCATTTAATCAGGATTTGAAATTCTAGAATGTATTTGATATGTCTTTTTACCCTTTCACCACATATTATATCAGGCAGTATTTCTAATCCATAATGTAAATGTTTACGTTGGTGACATAATATGATTTTAATATAGTTTTGTTTTGCTGCCAATAAAAATCTAACTAGTAAATTTTTTAATATGTTGTTCTAAATAGAAATAACACAATTTTCTCTTCTCTACACCAGATGCCCAAGTCACAGAACACTGGTTTTATAAGGGTTATGTTGCCAAAAATTTTTTTAGGAAGACTTTTCTTTATCCTTCTCTTTTAAATTCATAACATATTAACATATTAGCATATATGGTGGTCATTGGAGTGTGGCCATTTAAATAATCCTTTCAGGAGAACCTGGTAGCAAAGACAATGGACTGAGAGTGTCCAGCTATTAAATCTTCAGATCCATACAGCATTCACACCAGAGGCATACTTCCCCCGGGTCTGTGCCCAGCCAACAGGTGAGCATGGCAAAAATATTAAAGCTGGGCCATTGAGATGCAATGTAAGACTCCTCTGATGGACAGTCTTTGCTCCAGGACTTTCCCCATCGTCTGATCGATTTCTCTGAACTATGCTGCAATCTGAAGCTCTTCCTACCCATCATCCTTCCTCTTTCTCTTTTCACAAGTGACAAACGTCTATTGTTATATGAAGGTTCTTCTCACTTTTATCCTGCTGCCTCCCCTTTTAGTCTGTATGGGGTTTTTTGGTCTTGTTTTGTTTTGTTTTGTACTGAAATTATCTCCTTTGTGCATTTAATCTCATCTTGGTGTCTGCTTCTCAAAAGCCTCAAACTAATACTGCACATTAAAATTTTTGAATCTGACAAGTATTTATAGTTAAGAAAATCACTTTAATTTTTTTTTTTTAATCAGCAAAATTTAGATCTTCCTGGCCACCAAACTCTTTTCTCAAAGAATAGCAATTGTCCTATCGTGGAACTCATAGAAAGGTTAAGTTTACCATTCTAATTTACTTAACTCTGTCTTTGGGTTAATTTTATGGGCCCTAATCAACTTTCCTCTCTTAGCTTGTATCTTTATCTCTTGATAGAGCTTTGCAATTATATTATCAAGTCTCTACTCCACACCCTACTGTTTGTTGAACTTAGTGCTGGTAAAATTATTACATAGTTTCTAGGTATCATTAAAAACTCCAATTTAATTTTAGCTGATTTTGTTGTTGTTGTTGAAGAATATCACACCTTTTGATATAAAATAGATAGTAATTTTGCAGGTTAAATTTTAATTTGTGTGTAACCTGTCCCAAGTGTTGGAAATTTGCCTCAGATTTTGCTTTAGTCAAACTGAACACCAATCATGTTTTTATACTTAGATACTGTTCTCAAGCTATGCACTAGTTGCAAGTTATCATTTATATATATGATGGACTGATCTATCTGGGACCAGAATCCTGACTGGCATTAACCAAATAATAAATTCTGAAACATATATGTATATATACTTGAATATATATATTTTTTTCAACAACAAGTCACCAGACACACCACACAATATTATTTGGACAATTTCTATTAATCCTTATAGCAATGGAAATAAAAAATATTTCTGGTCAACACTGAGACGAACCACATAGATCCCTCCTTAAGACCAAAGGATCCATTCCTCCAGTTGCTCAGAGTGCAGTGAGCAAACAGCTCCCAGGCAGCAGTCCCCTCAAGTGCCTTGGCTAGAGTCACGGTCAAGGTGATGTTACCTTCCTAGGGCTGTCCACATCTAATGATTGGCTGACATAGAGGCATAATATCCTTGTCTCTTCATAACATCCTTGATACTCACAAATGCTATTTCAGATTTAAAAACCCATGTGGGGTTAACGAAGACCTTCTCTGAGACTGCATACAGCCTAACTTCTCCCTCAATCCAACCCTGCTGCCTCCCCTTCCCTTCTATAGATGATGAGTCCAAAAGCATACCTTTTTCCTACAGGCTCATTTTTATCTCAACTGACCTCCAAGGGACCCCTCTCAACTGTTACCCTATGACAATTGACATGGGAGATGATGGGGAGATTTTGGAGCTGAATCATCTACCAGCCGTCTGGCAATGAGGATGCTATCACTAATAGTAGGAAGAGCTCAGATAGTTCTTGGCATGGGTAGCCAAGTTAGTCATATGATTATTAAATTTTTTATTAGAGGTACACTGTGATGATAGACCAATGGACATAAATTCACTGGCTAGTGCAATAGTTCAGGTATTTGAAAATATGAAGAACATAGTAACTCTAAGGGCTGTTGCTAACCTCAGTTAACCTTTGGAAAAGGTAACAAAACCCTGAGAGTTTAAGTGTGAAAGTTGCAATGCCTCCTCTAAGGAGCTAAGCAGCTAAGGAGATTCACTTGCTATAACTGGTGGGGAGAGAAAGCTAGGATGAGACCAAGAACTTAAACATAAAAAATATCAGAACTCCAGGGCAAGTCAAATTTGTGACCTAGGCAGTTCTGCTACAATGGTTACAAAAGATGGGAATTTGACACCCGGGATGGATACATCTGGGTTGGTGCCCCAGAAACTTTGGAGACCCTAGATTTCCTCCCAAGAAATCAAACATCTTTTCTCCTTAGAATCTTCCCTCAAACCGCTTCCATTCAGGCCAGCATAACCTGACTGGAGAAGTTAATGGTCTATGTGATAGTTACTTTTATGTGTCAACTTCCTTGGATCACAGGGTCCCCGATATTTGGCTAAACATTATTTCTGGGTAGGTTTGTGAAGGTGTCTCTGGATGAGATTAGCATATAAATTAGTTGAGTGAGTATAAGCAGATTTCCCTTCTCAGTGTGTGTGTGGGCATTATCCATTCTGGTTAGGGCTTGAATAGAACAAAAAAAAAGCAGAGGAAAGGAGAATTCTCTCTTTCTCTCTCTCTCTCTCTCTCTCTCTCCTTTATACGACACCACCACCACCCTCCATCCACCCTCAATTGATTGAGGTGGAGCATCAGTGTTCTACCCTCTGACCAGAAATTACACCATCAGTTCTCCAGGTTCTCAGCCCTTCTGACTTGGACTATAACTATCCTGACAGCTTTACTGGGTCTCCTGCATGCAGATGGCAGCTCATGGGCCTTTTCAGGCCCCACAACCAAGTGAGCCAATACCTTATAATAGATTTCATTTAAATGTAGACTTGGTTCTGTTTATCTGGAGAACCCTAACTAATGTAGCCTGCTAAGGGAGGAGAGGAACTATAACACTAAATGAGCGGTAGGAGCGAGCCTGCATGTACCAGCAGGAAGCAGAAAAGTAAGTAAGGCACTGAATTCTGCCTTTGTAGAACTTACGGTCTAGAGAAGGGAGGCAGATATCAGAAAGTAAATATAATAATTAGATAAATGATATAGTAAGTTAGATGATAACAACCATTATGGGACAGAAAATGATCAGGGTAAGTGGATGGAGAATGCAGCAGAAAAAATTCCAATTTTAAATAGGGTAGTCAGGAAAAAAAAATAGGGTGGTCAATTTAGGCTCTGTTGAGGTAAGATTTAGACTAAGAGTCCAAGGAGTTAAGGGTTTTAGTACTATGTGACTGTCTGGGTCAAGAACACTCTGATTAAGTGGAAAAGACACTGAAAACGTCCTAAGGTGAGAGAATGCCTGATATGTTAAAGAAAAGCCAACAGGACTGAGAAAGAAGAGCCAGTAAGATAAGAAGAGAGAGAAGATGCTGTTGTGAAGCCAAGAAAAAAAAAAAAAAACATGTGAAAGAAGTAGGGAATGATCAGCTGTGTCAAATCCCACTGACTGGCCAAGTGAAATGAAGACCAAGAATCAATGCAGATTTAGCAATAATTAAGTTCTTGATGATCTTGCAAGAGCAGTCATGAAGGCAAAAATTTAACTGGAGTGTGTTTAACGAATGGGGAAAAGTATATTAAAACAGCAGAGACAACAAATTCAAAGAATTTTGCTGCAAATGGGAACTGAGAATTAATACAGTACTGGCGGTAGGGGGAGTAGACAAGAGAATTTTAAAATTTTGTTTGTTTAGGGTTTTTTTTTTAAGATTTATTTATTTGAGAGAGAGTGTGTGTGCGCGCACATGTGAGAGCATGGGGTGAGGGCAGAGGGGACAACCTCTCCCCTCAACACACACTGTCTGGATCTCATGACCCTGAGATTAGGACCTGAGCCCAAACCAAAAGTTGGATGCTTAACTGACTTTACCACCCACGCACCCAGGTTGGTTGGTTTGTTAAGATGAAAGAAACACCAGCCAGTTTCTTACCTCATGGAATAATACAATGAAGAAGGAAGAAAATTAGTGATGTAAGAAAGAAAAAGAGAATTGCTGGCACAATAGGTTTGAGTAGGTTATTGAGAGGCAATTAGGCCTAACCCCAAAATAAAGATACTGACTTTAGAAAAGAGCATGGAAAATATGGTAGCCAAATTGAAATAGCCTTGCTTATGACAGAATTTTGTAAAAATAGTTGTTTAATAGTAATGATAATAATTAGAACCATTAAATCCATACTGTAAGGTGGAAACTTAATCATATTTCTATTAATTTCTATATAGTAAAGTGTGAAATTTACTTCTGAGTTAACCTTATTAAGAAAACAATGAAGAATTATTTTAAAAGCCGTGGTAAGAGAACTTCTTTGCAACGTATGGTTTATTCTCCTAAGACTTTTATTCTTGAAATGTCAGGTTCAACTAATCTGTGAGTTTCATGTTATTATTAATTTCATAATTTTAATACAGTGATGGACATATTTTTCTGTGAGTCCTTATATGGTCACAGAAACTCCTCACTCTTTGCTTAACAGTCTTCAATGGATTAATAAACTTTAAGCACAGGATCTGTGCAAATGATATTATAAAAGTCCATTTTTTACTCAGTGGTTTCTAGAATCTCTCTTTTCATGCATGGCTGTTCTCTATCTCACTTTCTTCTGCAGTATGTAATCTACCCCCATTGTAGCTATTAGTTCAATAAATTAATACTAAAATTAATGTTGGTCTCAGTTCTTATACTCAGCCATGCAAGAAATGTAGAAAATATTACTTTCCTCATTTGCATTAAATCTACTTGAATTCAACTCTAAGCTTCCATTCTATTAAACTAGGAGGAGATTCCAATTTCAGTCCTACAAAGAATCTTTTCCTTCCCGGAGGCTTAAATGATATTCTTTCTTTCCTCCTACCCTATTTCTTCCCCTCAAAAAAAAAAAAAAAAAAAAAAAACCAAAACAGCCATAATATAGATTCCAATTGTCATCTAGTAATACCGACAGTATTAGGCTCCTCATCCAATTACACAGGGATTTCTTCCAGTAGGAACTTTGCGGATGTGGGAATCCCTGGTGCATAAAGCACACCTATGCATACCACACAACAGCTTTCCCTGAGATCTTGTTATTTCAGTGAGGCACTGCCACAAAGTCCCATCAACAAAAGATTAAGGAAATCAGCTGTTTCCATGTCCAGGAGTCTCCTGTCTTCCAGCACTGACTTCCCTAGGCCTCCAACTTATACTTCCTTCTTTCCTCCTCAGACATGTTTTCTTTTTTTACAAAATGTACAACAATCTTGGCCAATCTTGGTGTTTGTGTAATTTCTCCTTATGGGCTCTATACAATCTCAGAGTTAAGGAGAAAATGAGGTTCCAGTTAGCTTCTTCAAATGAGATACAGAAGAAAGATAAAGACAGAATGACATAAAATTGTATTTCAAAAAAGTATCTGCCACTAATTATGTTTTTCTCCGTGGAAAGATTAACTTTTATATTGAATTTGAACTGAAAATAAATTCATTCTTTTTTTTTTTTTTACATTTTTTAAATTTATTTCTGATAGTCACATAGAGAGAGAGAGAGAGGCAGAGACACAGGCAGAGGGAGAAGCAGGCTCCATGCACCGGGAGCCCGACGTGGGATTCGATCCCGGGTCTCCAAGATCGCGCCCTGGGCCAAAGGCAGGCGCTAAACCGCTGCGCCACCCAGGGATCCCAAATTCATTCTTTTTAAACAAAAATAATGGACAATATTGTACTTTCAAACAAACATTATTGAATTTTTACTCTTCTTAGAGTATTAGTGAACTAGCATTTTCATATCTGCATCCTCTCTAGCTTATGCTAGAATTATCCTTTATTCAATCATTTCACTACTTAATTTTACTACTTATTTTTAATAGACCCCTACACTCTCCTTAAGAGTTTTTCTTAAACACACTTTTCCTAAATTAATAGACAATAGACACTATTAGAGATTTATTTATTTATATTTAGACCTACTTTATCTAATTAAAAAATAGTCTATGTCCATGAACCCACAGATCTATGCCCACTTTAAGGATCTAAATATTCTGCTCAACATGATCTTTTCATTGATTCAGTAAGACTATTCTTTTAATCCCTCATCCATGTTGACATTTCTGTTGCAAAAAAAATATTTTTATTGTAAAAAATATTATTTATGTTGAGCTGCTGATTATTATTTAAGCATCTTCCAACCAATAAAAAATTGATGAATTTAGCCTCAATCATATCTATATAGCAAAAATTTAAATGTATACACATGAAATCATACCTTTTGCTTCTTATTTTCCTAACTGGCTCTTAACTTCAGTCTGGCAAAGAAATATGTTTGACTAGGTAGATTTGGCTCAATAAAACTATGCTTACGTTCAGAATAATTTGGAATTTAAGGAATACAAATTTTACTTTAAAAAAAGAAATGCAAATTCCAAAATTTTGAGATTAAATAAACATTGAAATAAGTTACGTTACTGTTGGGAAATATTTTGGTATGTGGCAATTAGCCCTATTTACAAATTAAAGTAACCAACAATGTTATACCTAAAAATGCAGCATTCTAATTCAGTTCCCTCAGCTCAATAGAGTTTTGAATGTGCGTTATTTAGATAATTTAATAGCCTAAAATACACTTCCATTTTCTTTACAACTTAATTCTCATATAATGATCCTTTATAATTAAAAAAATAAATACTCAGATTCTATTATTGGTTTTCTATACTGAAAAAGTGAATGAACAAATAAAATTTGGATAATTAGAAAAATGTGCCTCAAATGTATTTTATTTAAGCATTTTAAATCAAGAAATTTAAAGTTTTTTTTTAAGAAAAAGATCCCATGTAGAATATAAACCAAAAAGAAAAAAAGAAGCATTAGGTTTTTGAGTCACTGTTATTTCATCAAGTATATTTTTTCAGTATCACTCTTTTAAGTATGTCTTTACTTTTTAAAAATACTCTTCAGTGTGTAGACAAATGGTGAGTCATTGACATAATATTATCATGCTTTTATATGACCTCTATTTTCCAAGTTGCATCGTGGCTTTGGAGTTCTAACTGGAATTAAGCAAACTCTGATCAAAAGAATGGTGAAAAGTTTATTGTTTTAAAGCTCATTTGTTTTAACAAGAAGAAAAGACTCTGCACTTCTTAGAAGTCATTGTATTTTATCATGTTTGTATGCATTTAAGCTGATGTCTTTCAACTAAATTAGGAATATTGTCCTGCACATAAAACCCAATGCATTAAAACTTTCCACATGGCAGTCAGCCATTCCCTCACTTTATTTTTGATTTAGGTCACCCTGTATGATATGTCTTTCTTCTCTATCCCAGCAATTCCCTTGAGGCAGGGATAAGAAACTATGTTTCTTCATATTTTGCAAGCATCTGGCACAGCGACTTCTACATAGCAGGCCCTCAGTAAATATGTATTTAGTGAGTGAGTAAAGTAGCCTAAAGGTCAGAGTTGACTAAAGCTCAGTTTCTCCAGCTTAGCTCTAGCAGTAGTAGTAGTACTAGTAGGAATAGTTTTAGCAGCAGCAACAGCAGCAGTATATGTAAGCTCTTGCAAATTTGAGGGATTCCAAAGTCTACCAAGTCTAGCCCGATGATTATTACTAATAAATGATGCTGTGCAGTGAAATTGAAGTCTCATCTATACACATACATGGCTCTTGACTTAGTTTCTATTGTGCTTGTTTTGGTGCATGTTATAATAAAGACAGAAAAGAGTAAGTGGGAACATGGTGGGAAAAAAGAGAGTATGTGTGTATATAGATAAATTGATATAAGCAATAGGACAGCTTAGATCTAAGGAAATACTTTCCAAAGCAAAGGAGAAAAAAACCATGGTGGTTTTATAAGTGTGTAAACATATAGAAGTCAAATCTCATGCAAATATTTTAAAGTATATTGGATTGTTAATCATAGTATGGCAATAAAATATAGCACAACAGATGTGCTTCTGGCAGATGTTAAAAAAATCTGTTACTATGTAGAATCACATCCTCCCTAGTTATTGGTTAATTATATCTGTGCCTATTGATGGAAATCACAGACTCCAGCTTCCCCAGAGCTTCAATTATGGAGATTAGTTCAATCTATAGACAAGCTGAGCTCACTGCACGTGTGTGTACCCTCAGCACACACATGGGTATACACATGTCATTTTATAATTTGTTTTCATATATGTGTGGAATTACAAATTTATCAAATTTGTAGCAAATTATGAAAATATACAGTTTCCTTCTTTTAATTTAAAAAAATGTTTTCTTCTATTATTTGCCTTTCTTTTACTTTATGTCTTTCCAAATATACTTTTATATTACTCTATGTTATAAAGTTTAGGAAGGAGGATAAGAACGAGTCATAGAGGTCCGAATAACATTACCATTCAGATTTGTGAGGATACCCACCAAATTCTAATAAATATCCTTTTGTACAGATCCATGTATATTTTTAAAATCAAAAGAAGAAACTATTGTCTTATCTTGATTCTTCCTTTTTTGATGTGCCAATACATGTACATACACTTTGAAAATTTTCCATATCATTTTATGCTTCATTTTTTACATCGTGTCTTTTTTAGGGGTGTGAAGTTTAAAATGACATTAGTACATTTTATAGCATGGGCACACAAAATCTCCTTGATCTAGAATTGAAATAAGTTGAGATGGAAATGATGGGACAGGCAGCTATATTTGGGGAACGTGCTTACTGCTTGAAGTGTTTCATAACTATCTCCAGCCTCTACACCAAAGACGATGCCATTTAAGATAGCTTTATGGAAATGCTACTTTCCTCCACAAACTTTTAGTGTTTTACTTCATGTCATCATATATTCATAACAGACTTGTTATTAAAAATAGTCTGGCTCCATATGAGTACCAATCATGGTTTGAATGTTTTACTAAGTCATTTCTTTTTTAATTCCAAGTTTAGCTAAAGTCTAGTTTTAAACTTAGGATGACAGTATCTCTATCTACAGTAGAAACATGTTTGCCCCCCATAAGAAGTAACTTTTATATTCATCACAACATTTGGTACCATTAAATTATGCCAAGTCTGTGCATGACTTTGTAGTCTCTCTGTCTATATATTATTTGTGCAGATACATGAGAAGGAGATGGGAAAATACCAGGTTAAAAGTGTTATGCCAGCATATTGATACCCTTTAGTCCCATACTCAGACTTTCCAATACAAAGAATTTCACAAAAAGATTAAATGTTCACCTAGATAGGTTAAGCATTCTACTCTTGGTTTTGGCTTCGGTCATGATCCCAGGGTTGTGAGATTGAGCCTCGCATGGGGTTCCATGCTCGGTGTGTAGTCTGCCTGAGATGCTCTTCCTCTCTGTCTGTCCCTTCCCCTCACAAGCACATGCTCTCTTTCTCTTTCATATAAAATAAATAAATAAGATCTTTAAAAAAATGAAATAAATGTGGGCCAAGAAGTATTTAAATACTAGAAGATTTCACAGAATATATAAAAATGAGAGACCTAGAAGATATATATATAACCAATGATTTAGAATAACTGTTTTAAGCACTGATGACTACAGAAAATGATTCTAATGGTGGGCAGAGCATTTGATATCCAAAGTATTTTGTTTTAGGGGACCTCCAGAAAAGCAGTTATCTAATCATGCTATTATTTTAAACTCCAAAATTCTATTTCTTTTGGTCATAGGGTAGTGATAAGGACATATATTCTAATATAGAAAACTATTCAAACTGAGAGGCCCATTACCTATTCTCTCTCACACTTATTTGCAGATGGTCACCCTAACTGCCTGATGGGCATCTCTGCTAAGCCAAAGGATCCTAAAGACTAGCATTAGGGCATTCTGTCCAAACCATTATATCTTTGTATTTGACGGAATAACGATCCAAATGAAACCCACCCTTTATTACATTGCTATGGGTATGATAGCTACACTGAGAGACCTCTTAGAAATGGAACATGAGAAAAAAAGAAACTTTGATGAATACTCCAAGAGATATGAAGAGTAAAAAAAAAAAAAAAAAAAAAAAAAAGTAGACAACTTGAAAATCTACAGACATGAGTACATCTGCCTTACCTGAGGCTTTGGCTGAAGATTGGAAGGTCTAAGGAGGAGCTTGCTGTAGATGTTTCCTGGGTGAGACACAAGTATCACCATTTTCCCTAGGGTCTGTTCTTTTATTTATAAAATCTTCATTAAGTTCTGCATTTTTGTAGGAAAAAAAAGATAAACAAAAATTAACATTTACCAAGCACTTACTATATGCCTGAAATTTTACCAAGTGTTTTCTTGAATTACCTCATTTAAAGTTTGTAACAATCTATTGTAGTAAGGGCATTGCTATTGTCTCCTCTTTGGAGAAGATAAAATTGAGAAAAAATAATAAAGGATTCTATTTAGACTGTCTAAGAATTTTAGACCCATTCTTCATGACTTGGAGGTCCAAGGCAATTATTTTGCTTCTCATATTTCTTCTCCTATTAAATGCTTTCAACTAATAGAGGGACATCTTTGCTGATAAGTTTATGATTCATTTCCATTTAATCATTGAGAATCTTTTAAGTACTCATCAATTACACTTTCTTAGGAAATTAACTGTCAACCTCGTAATTTTAAGAAAGGAAATTTTCTTTATTTTTTTATTTTTGTTTCTCTTGTTCCTCACATCTTAAGAGAAAACTAGATTTAAACATCAATAGATTAGTTTTAGGTTTAAATCTGCTACCTACTCTGTGGATTTGAAGTATATTCAGTTAGCAAAATCTCTCATTTCTTCTTCCCAAGTTTTCTTCAAAACCTAAATTAAAGTATTAACAAAAGGTAGCTTAAAAGTTACCTAAATATAAGAATATATTTTTTACTTTGGTCAAAAGATACAACGTGTTTTATATTGTTGTACATTTTGAAATAAAATACCTGAGAGTTCAGTCTCCACTTAATTACTTACTGGTAGATAATTTAAATTTTTTGAGATTTGGTTTTTTAAATTTGGGCGATTGATGATAATAGTCCTTACTTTCCTTAACGGATGAGGCTTGGCTTAAAAATGTCTTAGACTTCCTTCCAGCATTAAGTCTATTATTCTATAATGTCATAGAGTCTATTTTTTAAAATGGACAAAAAGTAACCCAGTTCTATTGAAAGACAATCTGACTTTAAAACATTACTCCTACCTTATCCCACTCCCATTGTCTCTTGCATTACGCCTTTGGTACTTTTATCTGTGATATCCAGAAAAGAATAAGAAGATGGGAGTGCAAATTTGAGCTGTCATACTTGTTTAGAATGAAACGTGAAGTTATAACATCTATGAATACAGAGTTCTATAACTTTAACACATGAAAAATAGTACTTTCTCAGATGATCATGAAAATGAAGTCTGAGAAAAGGTAACTGCAATGTAAATATAAAGTATTAAGACCTCATTTGAAATGATAACTTGACCCGCCAAGTTACTGAAATTAAGTCCAAATTTAATCTCCACTTTCCTTAGTATGTTTAATATTAAGATGCAGATTCTTTCCAATCATCAGCAGCTTGGAGCAGGGGGCTATTTTGAGCTTAAGTCACTTGACTTGTAATTGTACAGGCACTGACTGTGCAATGGCCAGAGAAGACCACAAAAGCTATAGAGATATTATGTTGTTCATATTTCTTTAAAAGTAATGAAGTTTAAACGTGGGTGATGGAGAAACTGATGCTGTAAAGCCTATCTGCTCTTTGTATTGAATAAGGGCTTTGGAACAATCCAATGTATCAATGAATATTCTTCCTTAGGAGGGACTTATCTATATAAAGTCCTAAAATGTGATCATCCAGTATTTATCAAATGCTCTTTCAAACTATTTACCAATAAAGATCCAGAATAAGCTGGCTCTAAAGAGAAAGTATCACAATTTTGCTGTAATTATGATCTTCATTCTTCACTCAATATCCTACAAAGAGGTGGTAGAGAAAAAAACAAAATACTTCAATGATGAGTACTATATAAAGATTAAAAAAAAAAGTCAACATGGAATCTAGACAAAAATAATGCAAGCAAATAAGAGAAAAGGGGGGTAGGGAAAGCCAAGCAAATATGAGAAATTCTTTGTTTGAGAGCAGAGGAAAATGATCAAATGGTTACCTATGAATTTTTAAAGCATTGTGGAACAATATCTTCCATAAAGCAAAAATAAAAATAGAAATGAGAAGTTATTCAACTTAGGATTCATGCTCTCTAACAGAACTTTGTGTACTATGCACTCTAGTTTCTGTAATATTTTTAATCTTTGCCCCAAGTAGGCAGAACTTGGACAAAGGAGGAAAAAAATTAAAATTCTCACTGAAATGAGGAAAATATGGCACAACAGAGAAAAAAACATTATAGAGAAAAAGAGGTAATATCAGAACTAGAGGGTAAAATTGAGAAGAGATAATATAAGAATTTTTAAAAGGCGTAAGGAAAATGAGTAAAATGGAAAGCAAGCTAAAAAGAGTCAATATATGAAAAATTTATATCCCTAAAGAAGTAAACAAAAGTAAGGAGACAGAGAAAAGCAGTAGAGGTATAAATCAAGGAAACTTTCTCAAAATAAAAGAAGAGTTAATCAAGGTATAGAAGGGTTGCACTACAGTCCTGAGAAAACTAACCAGAAATATCAACACAAAGACATATCGTAGGAAAATTACAATACTCAAAAGGCCAATGAAATATTTTGGGAGCAGCTACTATAAAACAAAAAAAAAGCTAGTCACTGGGGGAAAGAAATAGTCTTGGTTCTGATTTCTCCACAGATCCTTTCAATTTGTAGATGCAGTTGAATAAAACCGATAAAATTTTCAAAGAAAAAGGAAGGATTTTATATTCCACTCATCCATTGTTATATATACAGGCAGCAGATAAATAGTTTTGAATGTGCTGAGCACAGAGTATATTTTTCCCATAAGTCCTCTTCAGTATTCCACCAGAAGACAAACTTCAGCCAACCAAGAGAAAAATTGAATAAACTATAATAAAATAACTGGTGCTGAACATTGACTATATTTATCTTGGGACTAAGATTACAAATAACACAGATATTAAAGTGCTCAACATTATTACAGAATAATAAATTCTCTGATGGTGTAACTAACACAACTTGGGAGAAAAGTTAGGGTGGGGAATGGAGGTAAATTAAATATGCTGATTTCCTTAATTTGAAGAGCTGAAGGAGTGATCAAACATATTATTTACAGACCAAAATAAATTGAGTTTTAAGCATATTTAAGTGTATAAAGGTAAACGAACATTAAGGAAAATAATTCACTAGCACCAAATGGTGGGAGAAAGAGTAGAAGAGAAGAAGAGGGCAGCCCAGGTGGCTCAATGGTTTAGCACCACTTCAGCCCAGGGCGTGATCCTGGAGACCCGGAATTGAGTCCCACGTCGGGCTCCCTGCATGGAGCCTTCTTCTCCCTCTGCCTGTGTCTCTGCCTCTCTCTCTCTCAGTGTCTCTCATGAATAAATAAATAAAATCTTTAAAAAAAATTTTTTTAAGATCTTATTTATTAAAAAAAAGAAGAAGAAATATGATAATTTTGTTTGTGCTCATAAAAGGGAATTAATTGTTAATTCTCAAGAAAGAGGAGCTTAAAGATATTTTAAAGAAGATAACGACTGTAGCAAAAAATGCAAATCTTTTTTTTTTAAGATTTTATTTATTTATTTGAGAGAGAGAGAGAGAGCATGAGCAGTGTGAAGGGGTAGAAGGAGAGGGAGAAGCAGACTCCCCCCTGAGCAGGGAGCCTGCATGGAGCTGCATGGGGTTCCCTGGCTCTATCTCGGGACCCCAGAACCATGACCTAAGCCAAAGACAGACCCTTCACTGAGCCACCCAGGAGCCAACAAATCTTCTTTATTAGAAATGCCCTTGAAAGTATGGCCTGCATGTGCTCATGTTCTTAAACATGCATGTGATAACAAAAGAAATAGACTACAGTGTAAAAGAGTTTTATGGACTTAAAAAAAGAAGGCACACACACACACACACATAAATAGAATGGACCTAAGATCAAACATCTCCACTCTATCAATAGCAGTAGATAAGCTAAACTGTTATATTAAAAAAATACTTCCATTTTTTATATCAAAGCAAAATTCAACACTATATATAATATAAGAGTTTCCTCCAAATCAACTGAATCACAGTGGCCAAAAATAAACATTATGATTTAATCAGACAAAAATGGAAGCAGAAGTTATTTAAATTCCTAACAAAGATAAAATAAGCAAAAAGCATTAAATTAAATATAAAATATTTTATATTATAAAAAATATATACATATGACTTTTTATATTATATATTTTTTATAATTTTTCTTATTAGGGTACTATATTATGCTAAAAGACACAATTCACACTAAGGTCATGCACCAAACAATATACAAAATACTCAGTCACACAAGTGAATGATCAAATGCTGAAAATGCCAGATGAAGTTTGAATAAAAATATCCAATATTGATGAGGTACAATTAAAGCAGCATAGTTTTCCATTCCTGGATAAATTAGGAGCTGCATATACTCTATTTGTCAATAGGTTTTTTGTTGCAAGTAACAGAAATTGTACTTAAACCGACAGGCTTACAGCAACATTTGTTAGAAGACAGGTGTAACTGTGGCTGGGCTGCAGTGAAGGTAGGGACGTAACAGATATGCTGCCAGCACTGGCTCCATGAGAGAACATTTGTCAGTGGCCCAGCTTTACCTAGGTGCCTATCTCTGGGCCCCTCTGCCATGACCCACCTTAGTACAGGCCTTAAATAATCACTATGAACAGAGACGTGAAGAGCACCATATTCAACATTGGCTATCTCCACTTGTCCATTTGAGTCTGGCTGTTAGAGCAGGAGGACAGATTCTTAAAAGAAGGTAAGCACTGTTCTGGGCAGACTAAAACACCAGTCTCACTGCAGATCGGTAATGTTTACTATGGCTAAAGATTGAAATAATCGAAAGGTTTAACCAAAAAAAAAAAAAGCTTAAAAAATGAGTATATTCAATGTCAGTGACTCGAATAATGCTTATAAAGAGCTCATCATAATAGGAGGAAGTGTTAAGAATTAGTGAAAAAGTTGTCATTCTAACTTCTAAAATTACCAAATTTGTCATATAGGAAAAGAAAATGCATTAAAAATCAGTGGAATGCATTATGTGATTTTTTTTTCTTTTTTTATGATTCAATATTTTCTTAACTAAATATGTGATGCTTTTCTTACAGGATAAATAATAAGTTTCTTTTATAGAAAAGGATATTTGCCTTTGCCGATTCTTCCTCTCCTCACATATTGGGGGGGGCGGGGTCCGTAGGCAAAAGTTTTTCACATAAGACTAATCTTAAGAGTCATGTTATCACAGCATATAGGATATATGGAGGTTGAGGGGAATCCTCTTTCCCAATTCATATTTTATGATGTTCTTTATGCAGGATCACAATTATATGTGATTGTGACTCATTATGACTGCAAACTACTTTGTTGAAGAATCCAAATAAGGTCAGAGGGGTGGGGAAGGGCACACAAACCCAGAAAGGTGTAGGATAGATAGAGATTCCTTAAATTCTAAAAAGAAAGTGTCCTAGATAATCTGAAAAGCTTGCATAAGGAGGGAAGAAATAGAAATCGTGATATGCTTGGAAAATGGAGATTTAAGTGCAGTATGAATAGTGTGCAAGTGCCGTGAATTTAAACACTTTTCCTAGTGTGAAATCTCCTTGTTAAGTGATTCCCTGCTGTGACTTGTTTCTTTTACCTTTCTTGTTGCTTATTTAATAAGATAGTCTTGGAAGAGTGCGTGATACCTTTGCAGAATGAATGGCTAAATACAAAAAGCATTTTGCCTGGGTATTTAGTGTGTTTATTGAAGAATTACTGCTAATTCTTGTAATTTTTGTCATCCTCTGGTATAAAACTGTGCAGCTGGCAATTTGCAGCTTACTTTTAATATGTTGCCTCCTCCCCCCCCCCCCCCCCCCCCGTCCTCCTCCTCCTATTCTTCTTCCTCCTTCTCTCCCTTCCTCCTTCTAACTTTCTGAAGCAGCCTTAGCCTGGCACCAGCCCAGGAAGCAGGGAGGTACACAAGAGATCTCAGCACCCAGGACGATGATAATTTGGAGGAAACTCATTGGGTTGCTGCCTTTTTGGGTAATGATGTGAAGCAAGAATTTATCCTAAATTATTCTAGCTAGAACTCCAGCAATGTAAGTCAAATTGTTAAAAGGGGGGAGAAAACAAGCACTAATAAAGAAGAGAATCATAGAACAATGTCTGACCCAGAGAGATAGCTAAAAAATATTCCAGTCATCCTTTTCTGTGTTTTACTCTTGGTAAAATACATAATAATAACAACATAATAAACACAGAGTCTATTCATATACCCACATATTTGCCCATCATCTTGCCATACATGTATTTGTGAGTATGTGTGTGTTATGTGTGTATGTATAAAAGTCCTTCACAGTGAAAAAAAAATGGCTAAGTACAAGAATATGTTATTTTATATGCAAAGAAAAATGGGGATAAGTTTCTATTTTCTTAATCCCAAATACATGAGGAAACACTAACAACAAGGAAATAAGCCTTCCCACTCTTAATTCTCTGTTTATATAACAGTAAAAATTAGTCTTCTATCTGCCTCTTTGATAAATGTCTCTGGCCCTGTCCAGTAAGCAAGAATCAATACTCGCTTCCAGAGGTATTTATTTAAAGATTTGAGTAAAAGGAATTGAAAAAGGCATAGAAGGCACCTTTTCATCCACTACCCACATCCTTACTGTAAAAATTTGTCTTCATATTTCTTAAAAAATAACGTGCATATTAACTCTCCTGTGAATTCAAGCCCTTACATTTCCACTTACTTCATTTCACTAAGATTTATGCAACCACTATCCTTAAACTAAATGTTTTGCAGGCTTATGAACTACTGATACACTCAATTATAGAATGGAGAAACTTAGAATCCAAAGAGTTATAACTTAGCCTCAAGGTCATCTAAATTCCTTTTGGTATTTTGTTTTGTGGTCCTTGATATTATGTGGGTCACACAGACGCACACATATAAGCCACTTAATTATTTAAAAAAGAAAATACATTTGTTTTACTTTCACAACAATCTGACAAAGGAGAGACCATTCTCCTCTGAGATTTCTACCATTATAAAATGCATGAAACTTATAGAAAAGTTTTAAAAATATATATAGACAACTGTGGCTCTACTGGTCTAAGTCAAATATTCTGAAAGGCCTTGGCAACTGAATTTTACTCTGAAGCCAAAGAGGAAACCTTGAGAAGAAAAATGAAATGGTTAGATTTGCTTTTTTTTTTATTTTAAAAATGTATTTATTCATGAGAGACAGAGAGAGAGAAAGAGAGGCAGAGACAGAGACATAGGCAGAGGGAGAAGCAGGCTCCCTATAGGGAGGAGCCTGATGTGGGACTCGATCCCAGGACCCTGGGATTAAAACCTGAGCCAAAGGTAGCCACTCAACTGCTGAGCCACCAGGTGCCCCCCATCTTTTGTTAAGAGAGGGGCATGGGAGGGGCAGAAAGAGAGGGAGAAAGAGAATCTTAAGCAAGCCACACACCCAGTGCAGAGCCCAATGCAGGGCTTGGTCTCAGAACCCTGAGATTATGACCTGACCCAAAACCAAGAGTCAGATGCTTAACCAACTGAGCCACCTAGGCACCCCTGTTAGATTTGCTTTTAAATATTTGGTCTTCAGTTGAAAAGAATGTTAAAACCACACTGGTTGTAGATTGAAAGAGTAAATACCATTGATGGAGAAAGAAACAAGATGGCCAGGAGGGACATGCAGATGTTTTCTCCATCCTTTCTTTCCTTAAGGATTTATTTTCATAAGACACTAGGATAATAGAAATAAATAACACATTACAAATTCAAGCTTACATCCCAGTGAATAGAGACCAAGAGCAAACAAAGAATTATAACCTATGGTAAACTAGATAGTGATAACTCTGTGGAATAAAATTAAGCAGGAGAGTGGTTGGTTTATAATCTGAAAACACATGTCAGGGCCAGCCTCACTGCTACATTGGCATCTGAATGAAGGCCTGAGGTCCTAGAACATGCTGAGTAGATGGTATTAGCATCTAAGGTTAAGAGGTCGGTTGCTAACACTGTAGATGAGGGAATCTGTGTCCTAAGGAGCAACAGAGAAGCTAGTGTCTATGGGGCAAGAGGATAAAGACAAAGAATACAGGATGAGGACAAACATGAAAAGTGAGAAAGAGGAAGTGAATTGAAATCATGATGATCTTAATGGAACATTCATAACTTGTTCGGCTTTTACTCTGAAAGAAAAGGAAAAATATTGGAATGCTTTGAGCAGGATCCATGTGATTTGGTTTACATTTTAAAAGGAGCACTGTTGTATGTAATTAAGAATAGACTATAGGGGTCAACAAGAGAATGAGGTTGCCCAGTTCAGTAGCTAGTACAAGTACCTAGATATGAGAAGATTATACTTGGACCTGAGATGACAACAGTTATGAGGTTCTGGGTATACTTATATTTTTTAAGTTTTTATTTTAATCACCCAGTGTTCAGCAAGATGTACTTCCTTAATCCCCATCACCTATTTCACTGATCCCCCCCACCCATTTCCCCTCTAGTAACCATCAGTTTGTTCTCTAGAGTTAAGAGTCTGTTTCTTGGTTTGTCTCTCTTTCTTTTTTTACCTTTGCTTACTTTTTTTTTTTTTAATTAAATTCCATATATGAGTGAAATCAGATGGTATTTCTCTCTCTGACTTATTTTGCTCAGCATAAGAAATCTTGCCACTTGCAACAACTCTCTGGCTTCATCCATGTTGTTGCAAATGGCAAGATTTCCTTTTTTATGGCGGAATGATATTCCCATTTTATATATATTCCATATTATATATATTCCATTTTATATATATATGCAATTATTTCAAAATAAAATATATATATACCACCTCTACTTTATCCATTCATAGACATTTGGGCTGCTTCCTTATCTTGGCTATTGTAAATAATACTGCCATATACATAGGGGTGTTTGTGTCCCTTTGAATTAGTGATTTTGTATTCTTTGGGTAAACACCAGTAGTGCAATTGCTGGAGTGTAGGATAGTTCTATTTCTAACTTTTGAGGAAGCTTCATACTGTTTTCCAGAGTGACTACACCAGTTTGTATTCCCACCAACAGTGCAAGAACGTTCATTTTTCTCTACAACCTTGCCAATACCTATTGTTTCTGGTACTGATTTTAGTCATTCTTTTTTGTTGTCTGATTACTGTGACTAGGACTCCCAGTACTATGCTAAATAAAAGTGGTAAGAATGAACATTCTTATCTTGTTCCCAACTTTAGGGAAAAGGCTCTTGGTTTTCCTTATTTAGGATGGTGTTAGCTGTGGGTTTTTCATACATGGTCTTTATTATGTTGAGATATGTTAGATTCTGGGTGTATTTTGATGATCAGGTAAATAAGATTTTTGACAGTTTTTATGTGGAGTATGAAAGAAAGAGAATTCAATTATAGCTCAAGTTTTTTGTTTGATTAATTGAAAAAAATGACTCAGGTTTTTAGTCTATTTATTGGAGAAATTAGGTGCTATTACTGAGATTGGGAAAACTGAAGATAGCAATTTTAGGAGTGAGGATGGGGAACATC
The DNA here is from genome assembly GCF_053574225.1 of Canis aureus. Classification (NCBI taxonomy): domain Eukaryota; kingdom Metazoa; phylum Chordata; class Mammalia; order Carnivora; family Canidae; genus Canis; species Canis aureus. Next base: position 19,599,008 of record NC_135645.1, read on the forward strand.
ACAAATTTGGTTTTAAACATGTTAGATCTGAAACATCAGTTGGACAGCAAATGGAGACAGTTTGGGGATTCAGATAAAATATCTAAGCTGAAGACAGAAATGTTGTTGTGAAGTGTAGATTAAGCAAAAGGAATAGGTATAGATAAAGAAAAGAAGTCAGAGGCTTGAAAGCATTAACATCCAAGGTTAAGAACTCAGCGCCACAAGGGATCCAGGGAAGGAGGCTGAGAAGGAATGGCCAGTGAAGGAGAAGTGAATCTAGGAGAATGTGGTGTCACAGAAGCCCAGAGAGGAAAGTTTTGTGGAGAGTGAATGAGTGATCTCCCATGTCCAATGTTGTCGTTAGGTCACACGAGGTAAGAACATAGAACAGACCATGGGATACAGCCACATGCAGATCATCAGTGAGTTTAAGGACTGCAAGTTAGGTGCAGCAATGGAGGCCAATGCTATTAGGATATGTTTAAGAGGGAATGGGACATTCTACAAAATAACTGGCCTACACTCTACAAAAATGGCAAGATCATGAAAGACAGACTAGGATTAATGTAAATTAAAGGAATATGATAAGTATATGCAAAAGGTAATGTTGGACAAGAGTTTTTTATTTTCTTTTGCTAAAAGGACAATTGGTGAAATTTGAATAAAGTCCCTAGATTAGGTCATAGTAATTATATCATTGTCATCTTCATGATTTTAATAATTGTAGGGTGGTATGTAAAAGAAGATCATCATTTGTTAGAATTACATGTTGAAGTATTTATGATTAAAAAGGCATCATATCAGCAACTTACTCTTAAGTGGTTCATAGAGAGGGAGAATAAAAGTTAATGTGGTATGAGTAATGAGCATGAGATACCATTTGTCTTCTTTTTAAAACTTATCTGTAGTCCTGCAATTATTTCAAAATAAAAATAAACAGTTAAAATGTTAATAAATAAAAAAGAAAGTGAGAGGAAGAGGATGAGACAGAGGAAACCAGTAGGCTGACATGGGTTTTTTTCATTTTCATAACTTTCTAACAAAACTATTGTCCAATATGTTAAGCATTTCTTACAGCGTTCTAAAAGAAAGTTGAGAAGAGAACACAGGAGAAAATCATCACAGGCAGAAATCAAGAAAATTTCCTAGAACGAATGACATGTGTTCTGCTTAACTACACAGTAAGTTCCAACACAATTAAAGTATTTGTCATTTAAAAACTTCAGAACACTGGTGACAGGAAGAAAATTAAATGGCTTTTTCTAGTGGGGTCAAAAATAGAATTTGTATAAAATTTTCAATAATTTGAACAGAGTTAACTTTGTAACAGTAATGCTAGAAGCAAGGACACATTGCTATTATTCCTTCAAAATTTTGATAGGATCGGGCCCTGAGGGGGACACTTGATGGGATGAGCACTGGGTGACATGCTGTATGTCGGCAAATTGAACTCCAATAAAGAAATAAATTAAAAACGTTTTTGAGAGGAAAATTACTTCAACTTAGAATTCTAATCCCAAATAAATCATCAATTAAGTATGAAGATAAAATATTTTCAGATATATACGCTTGTTTTAAAAAGTACTTTCCATTTGTTTCTCAGGAAGTTACTGGAAGATGTGCTATATCACAACTAAGACAGAGACCAAATAAGGAAGACATCCAGTTCAAGAAATGAGGTCAACCGATTCACAGAAGATAGCTCCCAGCAAAGGTCACACAATCTAAATTGAAACAAGTCAGAGGGATCCTGCAGATGTTTTTTCAAGTGGTGAAAATTGATGTAGTATCTGCTGTATGTGACTATTTTGAGAGAAGATTTAACAACTTGGGGCAAGTGTGAAGCTAAGTTAGCGACTATTACATTAAAACCTAAGAAGAAAAAACATGACAATCTTTAAAAGAAACATAATGTTTCATGGCTTAATTACAGATAGTATTTTATAAACACTAAATACTGACCTAATCCCAAATTATCACGCAACTATATTAGGAGGATTAAAGGTGTATTTCTGTTGCTATGAATGAAATTACACAAACTATCACTTCTGCAGAACTTACCCAATTTCTGCATAAAATATTATCACAACTCTCATTTATCACACAGTTTCTGTGGGTCAGAAGTCCGGGTACAAATGAGCTGGGCCCTTCTGCATGTTACATTCTAATCTGGAGGCTTGATTGTGGAAGGATCCACATCTAAACCCCTGCAAATTGTTGCTAGAATTCATTTTCCTACATTTGCAGAATTCATGGCAGCTTGGTTCTTCAAACTTAACAACGTGCATAACAGAGACAGAAAGAGAGAGAAATTGAGAGAAAGATGCTTCCAATCATATACCTCTACACCTTCTTTGAAGATTTTTCTGATTAGGTAAGACCCACACAGGATAAATTTCCCTTTCAAATAACTTAAAGCCAACTGAATAGGAGGCTTAATTACAAAAACAAAACAAAACAAAAACCCCTGCACTTTTGCCACATAATGTAACCTAATCACAGGAGTCACGTTCTATAAACTGTGCTATATTCTATTAATTAGAAGTAAATTGTACATCCCATCTAAACACAAGCTCAAAAGAAAGGGAGTCACACAAAAATGTGGACACTAGGAAACAAGAATCATGGATGCCACATTAGAATTTCTCTTTCACAGTAGCAATCCCTAAAATTAAAAAAATCAAGAAATAGTAATGTGTGTTTGTGTGTTTCAATACGGAGGCAAAATCTAAAGAATCGGCTAAAATATATGAGAGAGGTTGCTACTATAGGGGAGTACATGGGACAGGGACAGGTTTTTTTTTTTTTAATTATTTAGCTCTTTAAACTATGCATATGTAATTGTATTTTAATTGGATTTTATTTTTATCAAATAATGGTAATATGGCTCTTGTTGTATAGAAGATGCTTAAAGTTTTTCTCAAATAATAAAAGGGAATGGAAGCAGAAAATTTGTGCTAGAAAGCAATTCCTGAGAAAAGATCTGGGAGTTTTTGTTGACTGTAAACTAAAATTAAGTCAATAATGAGGTACTGTTGCTATAAAAAAATCAAAAGCAATTTCAGGCTTCCATTTGTAGAAATATGATGAATAAACAGGAAAAATAATTGCACTACATTATGCTGCATCGAAAGTTCCATATTTGAAGTTGTGTTCATTTCTGGGTTCTTAATTTAATTCTATTTTTCTACTATTACAACATCAATGGTTTATTTTTATTGTAGAATCAATATATGGTCTCTATGGAAAGCTTTAGAAAATAGAAAAAAAGGGGAAAATCTGTAATATCAATACTTGAAAATATATATCATAAACATTTTGGTGCTGACTTTTTTAGCTTTCTTCTCTACTTGTATACATATTAAGTCATGCTGTGTATGCATTTTGGATACTGCTGTTTAACTTAGTAGTATATTGTAGAACACTTTTGTTTTTGGCCAAAGACACAAGGATTAAATAAACCTTTGTTTCTAAAATACCTAAAACCCAGACAATATACATGAGACAACAGTTTTCATGATATTGACATCAGGCAAGAAGGGACAGTGACCCATGAGAGAACGAAAACAAACCATGCAAGCCCTCTAATTGCCTACCTTACTGGCTGGAGAAAGTTCAAACCACAGGGCATGAAAGAGGAACCAAGGCAGAACCTGGCAGCTGTCTGCGTTGAAGTGGTGGTGCTGGGTAGCCAGTGTGACTAGAGTTTTCAGGGCAGCATTCCAGAGAAGCATTGTAAAAAAAAAAGAGAGAGAGAGAGAGTTGCACAGAAAGAGAACTCCAGTGATTTTCGGAGGGGCTCCCTTTAGAATATTCAGCTGACTACTGACCAGTGCTCGTGTCTCAGAAGGCTATTTGAGGCCGGGGGGGTGGGGGGGGAAGGTCTGCAAATAAGTTCTATCTATACCTTAAATGAAATGGACAAATTCCTTGAAAGATAGCAACAATCAAAGCTCATTATATAAGGAATGGATGTCTTAGTAGATAGCTCCTAGATGCATTAAATTTTTGGTTAAAAACCCTGTGGGCCACATTAAGCTCTAGGCCCAGATGGCTTTGTTCATGAATGTTGCCAAGCATTTGAGGAAGTAATAATACGGTCTACAATAATACTTTTTTACACACATCAAAAAAAAAAAAATCAAGGAAAATTAATATATCCCAACTTATTTTATAAACCAGCATTACCCTAATAAGAAATGAAAACCATAGACAAATATCTCCCATGAACACAGATGCAAAAATATCTTGCAAACTTTCAGTAAATCATGTCCAAAAAATATTAAAAAGGGTAATGCATATTGATCAGAGGAATTAACTCAGAAAAGTGCAGTTTAGCTTTCAAAATAAATCAATGTGACTTACCCTACTAACAAACTTTTGAAAAGAAAGAAGAAAATCCATATATACATTTTAAAAGATTGGGAAAAAAATCTCTTGGCCCTATCCAACATCCATTCCTGATAAAAGTCCCCACCAAACTAGAACTAGAAGGGAGTTCCTCAACCTAATAAAATATATCTATAAAAAATTGACAGCTGAGATCATAATTAATGGTGAGAGATTAGGGATCCCTGGGTGGCGCAGCGGTTTGGCGCCTGCCTTTGGCCCAGGGAGCGATCCTGGAGACCCGAGATCGAATCCCACATCGGGCTCCCGGTGCATGGAGCCTGCTTCTCCCTCTGCCTGTGTCTCTGCCTCTCTGTCTCTCTCTGTGTGACTATCATGAATAAATAAATAAAATCTTTAAAAAAAAATGGTGAAAGATTAAATATCTCCTGAAGGTAAGGAAAAAAACAATTTATGCTTTACCATTTCTATTCGACAGGGTACTAGTGGTTCTAACAATACAATAAGGAAGAAAAAGGAGGAGGATTAAAAGGCATCCAGATTGAAAGGGAAGCAAAACTGTTTTTGTTTTCTGACAATATGATTGTCAATGTATAAAGTCCTATTGAATTTACAATTTTTTTTAAAACCTACTAGAGGGCAGCCCGGGTGGCTCAGCGGTTTAGCACTGCCTTCAGCCCAGGGCCTGATCCTGGAGACCCAGGATCGAGTCCCACGTCGGGCTCCCGGCCTGGAGCCTGCTTCTCCCTCTGCCTGTGTCTCTGCCTCTCTTTCTCTCTGTGTGTCTCTCATGAATAAATAAATAAAATCTTTAAAAAAAATAAAATAAAAATTAAAACCTACTAGAGAAAATAAGTGAATTCATCTAAGTTGTAGAACACAGGATCAATATGTCAAAACAGCTGCATTTCTATGTATTAACAACAAATATTAAGAAATTAAAATTTGAAAAAGAAAAATATATAAGACCTCCTCATTAAGACAAATTCATGCTTTTGATAACTGAATGTTGTTGATGTCAATTTTTCCCCAATTACTAGAGTTAATGCAATAATGCAATCCCAATCAAAATCCCAACATGTACCTTTTTATTTTTTTGTAGAAATCAATGAGCTGATTTTCAAATTTATATGGAAATTCAAAAGACCTAGAACAGCCAAAGTAACTTTGAAAAAGGACAAATTTTGAGGACTAAACAGTACGTCACTTCTCAGCCTCACACAAGTTCAGGGCTGACATTTACACAGACCTTGAGAGTACTGCTTCCTTCAATTTTGTGTCTTAAATTTAGATGCATTACTTGCTTTTCATAGGCATGGCCCTGATCAAGACAGTGTGGTATTGACATCGACATCAATAAAGAGATAAAGGCAATATAATCATGCATTGAAATCCACAAATATATTAAGAGAACAGAAGCCAGAGTCCGGAAATAACCCCACACATATATGGTCAATTGATTTTCAACAGATGAAGAGACAATTTAAGGTACAATAGTCACTTCTTCAAAGACAAATAACAGCCAAAAAGTGCATGATGAGATAGTCAACATTGTTATCTATCATGGAAGTCAAATCACAATGACAGTATTACTTTACGTCCACTAGGGTAATTATAATCAAAGAAACAAGTTGGTAAAGATACAGAGAATTGGAACCCTCATATACTAATGGTAGAAATGTAACAAAGGCAGCCAGTGTATAAGACAGGCAGTTCCTCAAAAAATTAAATATAGAAATATTCAGATTGGACAAATCCGTAGAGTCAAAAAGTAGAAAGCATTTGCCTATGTCTGGAGCTAAGGGGATTTTGTGGGAAATCTGGAGTGACTCAAAGGGGTATATGGTCTTTTTTGGGAGGTGATAAAATTGATTGTATCTATGTTAGTTTGCTAGAGTTGCTATAATAAATTACCATATAGTTGGTGGTGAAAACAAAATTTCTTGTCTCACAGGTCTGGAGACTAAAATCAAGGTGATAGCAGATTCGGTTCCTTCTGTGGGGATGATCTGTTCCAGGTCCCTGTCCTTGTTTGTAGATGGCCATGTTCTCCTTTGAGCTCTTCACATCACCTTCTCCTTATGCATCTCTTTGTGTCCAAAATTCCCCTTCTTATAAGGACATATGTCATATTGGATTAACCACCCCCATTACTTCACTTTAGACCTTATTTCCAAAAAGGTCACATTCTGAGATACTGAGCGTTATGACTTAGACATATGAATTGGGGGTGGGGGAAGCTCAATTCGACCTATCACTGTAGTGATGGTTGTATAACCTTTAATATTTTAAAAACCACCGCCCAATCTTATACTTCAAATGGGTGAATTGTATGGTATGTGAATTATATCTCAATAAATGTTATAGAACAGAAAAAGAAAAAATGTAAAACAAACCTTAAAAAAAAATACAACCAATTTTTTTTTAAAGCCAAAATTTTAACAGGTATCTCACCAAAGACCTAATAATTACACATAAACATGTGAAAAGTTCTCAACATCATTAATCCTTAGGGAAACTCAAATCCATTATGTGATACCACTGTATGTCAAGTAAAACTACTAAATTTAAAAACTGTACCAAGTAATAGCAAAGATAAAGAGCAACTAGAAATCTTATGGACTACTTATCAGAGGTCAAAATTTTTCAGCCACTTTGGAAAAAAGTTTGTCAGTTTCCTATGAAGTGGAACATATAATTTCGTTCCTAGATACTATCCAAAGTTGTGTAATAGAGAATTTGGCTGGAGGCTTCTGGAAAAGAACCTCTACATCCTCAGAATTCCCTGGTAATAGCAGTGCCTGTGTTATTCATGATGGGCTTCTGGGACCACACCCTTTGAGATTATGTTAATGAGCTGAGTCATTCTGGATCCCTAGATGATTTCAGGATGGAGGCTAACCATGCCAGAAAGATTGACTAAGAGATTAGAGTGTTAGAGTTTTAGGTCCATATGATATCAGTCCAAACTGGCAATCTTCAGGGAGTGGAGGGAGGCATAGAATTGATTCCTGTAGCCAATGATTCAACCAGTCATGCCTAAGTAATGAACCTCCACTAAAACCTTTGGACACTTGAAGCTCAGATGAATTTTCCAGATTAGTGAAACACATAGATGTACTGGACTGGTGATGCATCCTGAGGACATGGAAGCTTCACATTTGGGACCCTTCCATACCTGACCTTGTGTGTCTCTTCTTTTGGTTGGTTTTTATTTGCATCCTTTTTCAATAATAGTTATAAGTACAGGAATTTCCCAAGTTCTGTGAGTCATTCTAAAGAATTACCGTGAGAGGTTAGTGGGAACCCTGAATTTGTAGTCAGTTAGTTAAAAGCGTGGGTGGCCTGGAAACCCGGGAACCTGTGAAGTTTGATCTGAGTCTAGGCAGCATCAAAATTGCATTGTATCCAAGAAAATTGAAAACATATCCATGTAACATTGTATGAATGTTCATAGGAGGTATATATAAAATGGCCCCAAATCTAAAATGGCCCCAAATCTAACTTCAATAAAAAATAAATATATTTTTTTTAAAAATGGCCCCAAACTGGAAACAAATATCAAACAATGAAAACATATGCAAGTATATAAGTAGTGGTATATCTATTCAATGCAATATTACCAAAAGGCAGAAAGACATAAATTATTGATACATGAAACAAATTAACAAATTTCAAAAGCATTATATTAAATAAAATAAGCCAGATGCATGTAAAAGATTAATATTGTATGACTCCATTCATGTGAATTCTATTGACAGAAAGTAGATCATTAGTAGCCAGGAGCTAAGAATGGAAGAAAGGCATTTGTCTGTAAAGTGGATTGAAGGAAATTTTGGGAGTGATGGAAATGTTTTATATCATGATGGTAGTGGAAGTTACATGATTTTACACAGTATCTTAGCCCCAATGTCACATAAATATGTAATAATCACCTCTAGTAAGATTGTAAATACAAATCTGCCTCAACTTACAATGGGGTCATTCAATATAATTAACTTTCTAAACATCATAGCTTAGCCTAGCCCACCTTAAATATTCCCAGAACAATTACATTAGCCTACAATTTGGCAAAATTATCTAACACAAAGTCTATTTTATAATAAACTGTTGAATATCTCATGTGACTTACTGAATACTGTACTGAAAGTGAAAAACAGAATGGTTGTATAAATAGAGAATGGTTGTGTTTATCCTTGTGATGGTGGGGCTGATGAGGTTGCAGCTCCCTGTTGCTGCCAATCATCACAAGAGAGCAAAATACCACATATCACTAGCCCAGGAAAAATCAAAATTAAAAATTTGAAGTATAGTTTCTATTGAATGTGTAATCACATTCACACCATTGTAAAATCAAAAAGTGTGAAGTGGAGACTTTCTGTATAACTCTAAATGGTAATATTCAATTCACTGTGTCTTTGGAGGTTATGTGGATGTGTTCAATGTGTGAAAATTGATCAAACTCTACCCTTATAATTTGTCTAATTTGTGGTATATGTATTTTTTATCAGTATTTTGTGTTTTAAAATATTGTTTGCAACTCAATAAGGTTTTAAACTTTACTTTGTATAGTTCTTATACATTTCTTCTTAAGTTTATTTCTAATCATTTATTTTATGGCTTTTACAAATATTGTAATAGAATGTTCTCTCTTTTTAAAAAAAATATTTATTTATTTGAGAGAGAGAAAGTGTGAGCGAGGGGAAAGGCAGAGGAAGAGGGAAAGAATCTCAAGCAGACTCCCCACTCTGTGTGGAGCTTAAAGTGGAGCTCCATCTCAGAACCCTGAGATCATGACCTGAGCCAAAATCAAGAGTTGGACGCTTAACTGACTGAGCCGCCAGGTGTCCTACAAGGTTCTTCATTATATTTTCTAATTTATATTTAGCATTTATGAAAAAACACTGGATTTAAATAAAATAATTTTGTAACCTATTTTCCTGAATTGTTTAACTATTGCTAATCTTATCTACTAGCTTTTTTTCAGTGTTGTCACCCAGACTATTAAACTGATGGTAAATAATAATTTTGTTGGATTTTCCCTAATGTTTGTGATTCTCACCTTTCTTTTTTTGTCAATTGCTACTACCTCAAAGTTGTAGGAATATGATAAATGATAATGGTGATTTCATACATTTTACTCCTTATTTGAATGATAATTTTTTTTCAATATTTAACTCTGAAATATGATGCTGGCTAGTTTAGCATGTATATTTTCAGGTAAAGAATGCTCTTTCCCCCCTATATTACTAAGATTATAAAATCAGAAATGCATAGTGAAATTTTATCCAATGCTTTACGTCATTTATTGTAAAATCTTTTGATTTTCATCTTTCGGTCAAGTATTTGTTCTATTACTTTAATTGATTTCTTATTTATCTTTCTCTACAGTGCTGAATAAATCTCATTTTCTATTATTCTTTCAATTTTCTATAAGATTAAATTTGGCAATTTATTGTTTAGTATTTAAGCATCTTTATTTTGTGGTCTGCTTTTCTGTGAGTTCTTAATCAGGTTCAGGATATAAGACAATTCCTTAGCCATAAAAAGATGTAAGGCTTTTATTTATTCTCAGTGTTCTAGTAACAGACAATATTTGGTCTTTAAGGATTTGAAAGCTTTTCCATGAAAGCTCTAGGACTCAAACTCAATTGATAAGATGAGAGGTTTAGAAATTATGTTTCCTTGGGGAACCATAGAAATTATTTTGCTGGTTCTGGACGACTAGAACCCAGTGGATTAAAATAACCAAGTGTTCCCCTTCACTGGATAAGTTAAGGGAGGTTGAATGATAGAATTATTAATCTTCTTTTTCCTTTATCTCATTCAAATATCTTCCTCAATAACAACTTTACTAGCCATAGGGTTGCAAAGAGCCCCTCTTTCTCAAGGGCTTCATCCACCAGGGCCACAGCAGGACCTGGGTCATTGTCACCACAAGGGTAGTTCACAGACATGGTCCCTAAAGAGAAACCAAAATGCTCAGGGTAGCAAATGTTCCCTTGGCAAGGAGGATACAACCTTGAACCATAGGTCAGTGGAGCCAGATAAAGAACTTATCTGGGTGCCAGGGTTGAAGATATACTACAGCAGATGGGAGATGATAGAAACTGAACAGAGCTTCAATATAGATTCAAAAGGGAAAATATAAAATGCAGAGAGATCAACAAAGTCCCATTCAGATCATATCTTACCAGTATAAAGTGCCTTAAATCGAACTTATTGTACATTTGATTTCCAATAGATCACATTTTGGCCAATAGGCTACGTGCTTGTAAGATAGTAGTTATACCATGTAAGTCCTGAAAAGTATTCAGGAACAATGATAGTAGACCAAAACCACACTAAGAATCTAGAGACTGATAGGACATGCTTCTTTATTTTCTTTTTGCTTTGACAAAAGTCCATTCAACATTGTGTTGGTGGAAAACTGGGAAGTTCTTTCTTACCTCTTCTCCCTCTCACCTTCCTTTTCTCCCTACTTTGCTTGCAGCTTCCAGGCTTCATCCTGTTTCAGCCCCTAATATCCCACATTGTAGAATCTCCTAAAGCCTCTTTGCTTGAGCCCTACAATGATATGCTCTTCACTCTCTTCCAGGAGGGCTCCATCTTTCAGTGTTGAGAGCATATACAATAAATCTTTATTTTTCTAAATCTAACTGCCTCTCATGGCATAACTGTGTTGTGTTATTATGCAAAAGGATCTTCTCTTCAACAGGGATAAGGATGGACAAACGGAAAGACCGCCTCTTGCTGCAATGATAACATTATAATTCCTTGCTCTACTTTAAACTCTTTGAACTTCCTTTTCTGAAGGCTTGTTACTTTGAATTCTTTTGCATGCAGTGCCTATGAGGCAAATACATTAAATAGAATGACAAAGACAGATAAAAAGAAAAAGAAGACATCGGTACTCACATATCTAGTCAGAGCACACCTTAGAGTAACTTGCCATCCACAACTTCAATAGAACTGAGAATAGGACTATCACCATTTTTACCCACCCCCATGACTGTTGTTAAATAGAGGCCTAAAATGAGAGAGAATATAAGCCATAGCGGTAACATATTTTCTTGGTTAGGCATGAAAAAAATCAGAAACTAAATATTTCGTATATAGAAATAGTTTGAGAGTAATGCCACATACTACTAAGAAACACTTTATTGGGATCATTACTTTGGATTACTTTGGTAGTGGAAGAAACATCAAAACATTCTATTGCTGTAATTTGTCTTTGAGTCTCCAGCATTACATGCTCCTTATGCAGGGACATTTCCTAATCTATCCAATGCTTGCAATCATTGATAAGAAGATAAAAACCACCAAAAACAAGTAAATTTCATGTTAAAAACAGGTCCAGAGTTTGATGGCCTTTCACTTTGTAAATTCTTTTTTCTCAGGCTTACTACTATGTATTAACATGAAGGTAGAAGAGAATCAAATCCGAGTCCATTTCATGGCCAGACTACCAGTACAATATAATTTAATGGCTATTTTTAAAGGTTTGGTAGGAGTCATTTTTGAAAAATATATTTCAATTTATTTTTCAAGCTTATTTCTAAAAGACAGAGAAAAACCCACTCTGTCTCAAAAATCAAAGAAGGTAGTTTAATAGGCAGAGTACTTGTCATTTGACAAAAAAGAAATAATAATAATAAAAAATCTTCAGATTTCTACCAGAGTCAAGATAAAAAAGATCAATTCAGCCTTTTAAAGAAGCAATGATTCAGAAAACCAATCACATCAGGACAGGGCCTGCTGTTTAAACTGCTTAGATTTTACAAGGTGCTATTAGGTATACTTAAAGTTGATTGGCCTATAAATTGGAAAAAAAAAATCCTTTTGGTATCTCAACAAAAGGAGAGATTTCTGTGAGTTCTAGAAGGCTCTCCAGGACAAGATAATGAGGAAATTATACTTCACTTCTATTTCTTCATCTCCTTTTCTACCCCAGGTTTAGTTCTTCTTCATCTCAGGAAAGATAATTAGATTTATCATCACTAATTCTACTTTTTAAGAGACTTATAAAGCAATAATAAGCAGTTTTATTTTGCTGAAGAACATATATGTTTCTTTCACTCAGTGAAATGTTCTCCTTTCCAGATTACATGTGAGAATATAAGACTGAAATCAGGCATTAACTCAGACCATTTGAAGTATGAATATAGTGAAAATGTATATGTACCCCAAGCAAGGGCTCAAAGCAAAGGGAATTTGAATTAAAGAAACAGTATAATGTGTGTTGGGGGCGGGGGGGGGGGGGGTGGAGCAGCCGAAGTTCAAACTTTGAAATCAGAAAGGCTTAGGTTTAGATTTTCATTCTACTATTAGTAGCCTGTTTCTTCTTCTGAGAAATACAGATAATAATAAATCAAGCATTATAGGATTGTTGAGAAAAATTGATGAACTAACAAATGTGAAATGCATGGCATACTGCTTGGCACACAGGAGTTTCAGTAAATGTTATTATGGTCCAAGCAAGCTGCTGAGACTAGCATTTCTCTCACACAGATGGGGGCAGATGTCAACTGCTGATGTTGTCGGGTTCTTTCAAGGCCCATCCCACATCATTTTCAGCATTGAGCAATCCGAGTCTCGCACTCCCTTTTTCACTGGACCTCAGATGTCACCCAGATCTCAACCTGCACAGACCCCATCCCCACAGTGATAGAGGCTGTTTCCACCAGCCTCAGCAGCCATGTGCCAGACCCCAGTCTCTACTGTCCTCAAGCCTTGAACAATGCTCTGCACACCTGCAGCAACAGCGCTTTTCAGCAGTCTTACTGGAAAACCAGCCTCATGTTTCCATAATGTCAGGTCATCACCCAGATGAGTTTTTGTCTGATTAAGATCTCAGTGCCCAAACGAGCTCTTCCATCACAGTGTTCTCACACACAGCTGGCTCTTCATGCCTTTCGCTCTAGTACTCCTTTCCCAGTACTTCCATTGCACAGGCTGAAGACACTTGTATTCCTATTTCCCTTTTCACTACCATTTATAGATTCCTGAACTCTTTTCCATAGTCACTGAAAAATCTTGGCTCATGATCTCTTCCGTATGGTATCATGAGACATGAGTGAAAAGAAAAGAAAAACAAGTAAGCCAGTTCCACCATCCTAAGTACTTTCAATTTCCATGTCAATGACCAATTCGATGAACAACATTTACTACTTCTTGAACTCTTCCACTCCATTCAACCTTACCCATGCCTGCTCACTAACTGGAATCTAAATATTCTCATTACGTTTTCCTATCACTCTTTTTATTATGCAGTGTTGCCTGTCTCCAAAAGTATGATTGATTAACTAAATGAGATCATGCATGCTAAGTAGCTAGTTCTGTGTTTGGTATGTGGGACAGCACCTAATAAAAGGCAGCCACCTGTCCTTCAGTCTCAATGTTAATGGGCAAAGTTATGCAATATTGTTCTTTTTCATTCTCCACACCGCTTTAAAATATATGTTGAAACGACACCACTCAGAGTGTCATAAAACATATAGGAAATTGTAAATTTGCCATTATAAATAGCACACTATACACATAGCAAAACAATTGTTAACTATTTACATGTATAAACCATATGTCTATGTTGCTTTTTCTTTGTGAAAGAAGCATCCTTATTTTTCAAAATATATGATTATGCAAAAGTTTCAATAAAAACATTTATAATTCCTTTCAACAATCAGATGTTTTTAACAAGAGTCCTTCACAGAAAATGGATAAGGTATTTGGATTGTAATTTGTAATTTGTTTGTAAAGAAAACCTTATTTATAGCTTTTATTTCCAGAATCAAAGCTAGAAATATCCTTATAGGTCCTCTAGAACAGCTCTGTGCTCCAAAATGATGACAAGATGGTCTTCAAAACCAAAGGTCTATACCAATAGCAGGAACCTATCTTCCCCAAAAATGTTTTGGCAAAAGACTACAAAAGAAATATAGAGTAGAAACGAAAATACCTAATTTCTATTCTCTGATTTAATATAAAGAGCACAAAGATGACTCTTAATATCACGACAGGAGAGTTCCCATTATGTGTCTCCTGGGAAGATGAATGTCATTTCTACTCACCCCTGAATTATATTATTTTTGACTCCCTTCATTAATCAACACTGAAATACTTATTGATGTGGTGTTATAAAAGAAAATGGTTAAACTAGGGAAAATATTAGCAAAGTGGAAATTCCTAACACATTACAATATGTTTAAATGCCTCACTAGAGGCTTATCTGAAGTTCGTGTTATTATGATTTGCTTTTATGTGCTTGTTTTCCCTTCATCCCCTATGGACCAATTGACATTTTTCAGTCATTGAAAGGCCTTGCTCCTGCTCATGCTTAAAGCATTAGAAGAAAACAAAAAGCAATTTACCACTCTTCTTGTCTTTCCACCTAATAGAGGTACTTGTTTATTTTTTCCAGAGAACTGGTTTCCACTTGCTAACTTTTTACCTAAATGGCATGTTGTCTTTGATCTCTGCATAGCAAGCTTTATGTTCAGTACGATGAAGAACTGAATGCTCGCAACTGATTTCTAAGGACGTGAAATCAGGAATATTATTATTATTATTATTTAAAGATTTTATTTATTTATTCATGAGAGAGAGAGAGGCAGAGAGAGAAGCAGGCTTCATGCAGGGAGCCTGACGTGGGACTCGATTCCAGGACTCCAGGATCACGCCCTGCCCCAAAGGCCGGCGCTAAACCGCTGAGCCACCCAGGGTCCCCTACTCAGGAATATTATAGATGTTGTCAGATATGCCATACTCCCAATTTCTTTATACTTAGTACAAGTCTTTGACTACCTTCAGTGACCTCCAAAACCTGTTCAAGGGACACCTGAGTGGCTCAGTTGGTTAAGCATCTGCCTTCAGCTCAGGTCATGATCCCAGGGTCCTGGGATTGAGTACTATACCAGGCTCACTCTACTGCTTCCCCTGCTTTTGCCCTCTCTCTGTGTGTCACATGAATAAATAAAAATCTTTTAAAATAAATAAATAATAAATAAATAAATAAATAAATAAATAAATAAATAAAATTCTGTTCTAATGTAGCACATACATGATATCTATATTCTAATACATTTGGTTTGCTTTACGGTTATTGAAATAGTGCATGTTGATAAATCCAACAAAAAATCAAATGGGTGATATTTCTTACCATTTAACAATAATGAAACAAGTAATGACCATTAAAACTTTAATTATGTTACAAACAGTAAGTTATTTTTCTACATTCTACCTAGGCAGTTAACAGCTTGTCAGAAAATATTGAAGTTTCTATCATAATAATTCTTAACTTTTCATATGTATGAATAGTTAAAATATTCAGCAGACACACATACAAACAGAGATCTTGGCTTCTTTTTGCGCTGTTCAACGTCTTCCTGTAGCACTTAAGAAAGTAAGTTAACCTATCTGAATTTAGTTTCTCACAGGTAATGCATGAAGAAAAATTCTACGTCCATTTCAAAAGGATGAAACCAAGATTGGGAAAATATATATAAAGGTTTCTACAATACCTAGAAGTCACTGAGCAAAATTTTCTTACATTTCTTTTCCTTAGCTCAGATTTATCGAAAGAGAATGAGTTGATCAAACCAGGAATTATATAGGAACTACAATAAATATGTAGTGAAAAATAATTATGTAAAAGATATTCTTTTTTATGATGTTAGCTACTATTTAGTCACCATACCTCTGGTATGTATGTATAATCTTTTCACTGACACTCCCACCAGATGGCAATGTTAAGACTTATGTTGCTATTTGATTGATTATAGATAAGCATATATTTTGAAGACATGATTGCTGAACCGACTGAAGTATTTGTTAATAACGTTTATTTTGGTCTCCCTTTTTCTTTGTTGAATTCACACACCTTTATGTCATCTTTTAAATTGAGTTTGGCATTAACTTCAAAGAACCTGATGGTTGTCATACTATGAAAATCACTATTGTTACTGGTAGTTAGGAAAGCTTCTTTTGAACTAATTCTTAAAGGTATTATGAAGTCCTTTCCATAAAATAAGATTTACTTATTGTCTCATAACAATTAATAAAATCAAAACACAGAAGCTAATTAGACATTGCTCATTAAGAATACTTGAAGCAGGGAAAATATGAAAAGATTATGAGCTTTATATTCTAAGGCTCGAATATTATTGGGAAAGTGGAATAAAAGGGAAAAAGAGAATTATTTATATTACACAAAACAAAAGCCAAGAAAATTTTTCTAAAAAGAAAAGCAGAGAGAATTAGATGTTCAAGTCTTTGCAGTGGCATGCTACCCAAAGTCTATTTCTCTGGTCAAAAGTATCACCCAAATGAAAATAATGTAGTTTTTGTTTCTTTGTTGTTTTGGGATTTTTGTTGTTGTTACTGCTTGTATTTAGTAAACAACTGTTATCTAGATAGGATTAAGATTTATACCACTCCTTCTCCAAGTGTGGGTCTGCAGACTAAGGTTGCTGTACAAACTATGTTATTAGTGACAAGGCCAGTTAGAAATTTAGAGTAAGCATTCATGGCAATTTGGCAAGGTAATTGTGTTTATTGAATCTGACGGTGAAAAAAACAGGATTTGTGTTTTGTTTTCTCTTTTTTTATTTCATTTTTCTAGTAATTCATTTTTAATGTATTTTATTTAAAAATATGACTCCAAAATGAACTGGAAGGCGGATGTGGGAGGAACTGGCCTTTCTATACAGGAGCTTTATATCTTCCATAGGTATCTTTAAAATGATTCCAGATCTTTACACAGTTATATCTATGAAGCATAAGTTCTTTCTCTTAGATTCCATAACCTTTTTTTTTCCACCCCAATTACAATAACATTGGACAGGAAAGTAGTGGGATTCTATTTTATACTGATGTCAGCTGACAATGAGGCTTTATGTTAGCCTATGCCTTTTTCATTTCCTAGTCACTGAAAATCAAGCTTCCTTGATCTTAAAAGAAAACTAAAGTCACATTGAATTATGATGTGATAAACCTGAGATGTAATCATCTAGTAGGCTTTATTGAGGCTCTACTCAATATTCCACAATGCTCAGTCTTCAAAAGACTTGAAAAGTCTGTTTGGAACAAAGATAAGTCCCCTGGAAACAATTATTAAACAATACAGTTGTCACAGTTAAGTGCTAACTTTTAGGCTGCTGATTCTAAGTGGTGGAGGAATTCAGAAAAGGAAATCAGTTTTCTCACCTGTGTAACCAGGTGATAACCCCTACTACACATGAGCATGAGTTAACGTATATGCCATCCAGCCCAATGGCTACCTCTTAGGTTTCTTTGTTTTATTTTGTTTTTAAAAAGGCACTTTTTGAAAGGATGAAAGGATGAAGGTTTTGAAAAAGGCACTTTTTGAAAGAATTCACATAGAAAAGAAAGGATAATTTTGTATAAGAGCTTTTGCATTGGTAAAATGCAAAATACTTCCTATTGATACTGTGAGAATTCCTGCAGGAAAAACGGAGGAACAAAACCAGCTTTGGAGAGAGCTCCAGAGATGGCATTTTGTTTACTGTGATCCGTAAGCTCTGGTCTCACTACTAAACTCACATCCACCTCCATGATCAAACTCCCATAGACACCAGTGCAGGTTTCAATACGCCCCTACATTTGTAACAAAAGGATTTAGCTTGTGACATAGAATAAGATCAAGCAATGATTTTCATCCTCGCTCTCCTTGAATGAGAAAGACTAATGATGTTTTTTTCAAAAATAAGACTACTGATGTAAGTGATGACACAAGTAACCTAATCGCTTGTTTCCTTCCAGTTAGTTTAACCAAAGTGGAAACTATGAAATAGGGCACAAATAGCAATCATTATTTCCTGTCTTTCAGCCTTCCCCCAGCCTTCTGCCTGTAAGTCAGCAAAGTTCTAAGGCTTTCTAAACTTTCATCTTTTTCCTCACTTTGTAACTTGAGCTTGATTGTTCCCTCTCTGCTGTGGGAGAAAACCATATTCTGTAATCTTTAAAAACAGAAGTTCTAAAAGTTCCATTTTATTTTAAAATGATTTGAATAATGAAAAGGTCTAATTTATTTCCATTTCTCCTTCCTTCTCATGTTTTCTCTGTCAGAGAGCTCATCTTTGTACCTGAGCTTATTCCCCACAGGTAAGTCAGTCAGGCCTTGGCTCCACGGAAGAGCATTTCCTTTAGAAGCTGTCAGGAGTTGCCCCTACAGAAAGATGTTTATAATTGGATCTCTCTACTTTAGCAATAGTGATTCCAAATGGCTGCTCCTAGAGGAAGATAAAATTTCCAGCTCCAAAATGATGGGGTAACAGAGCCCTCCCCTCAACTGCTCTTAAGTGAAAGGACTATATGCTTTGAACTTCCTGACTGGTTAGGTATTACGAGAAGACTTCTGGGGTTAGGCAGTTTCCTTTGTGGGACAATTGCACAGTAGCCTCCCCTTATCTGCCGGGGATACATTTTAAGAGCCCCCAGTGGATGCCTGAAACTGCCCATAGTACCATGTCCTATGCTTACTGTTTTTCCTATAGGTACATTCCTATGATAAAGCTTAATTTATAAATTAGGAACTGTAAGAGACTGACAACAATAATAATGACATAGAACAATAATAACAGTATACTGTAATAGAAGTTATGTGATGTGGTCTCTCTCTCTCTCTCTCTCTCTCTCTCTCAAAATATCCAATTGTACTCCTTCTTCTTTTTCCTTGTGATGAAGTTGAGATGATAAAATGCCTACATGATGAGATGAAGTGAGGTGGATGGAATAGTCACTGCGACCTAGCATTAGATTATAATTGACTTTCTGACCCTATGACGGAAGGAGGATCATCTGCTTCCAGACTGGGGTGGACCGCGATTAACTGAAACCATAGAAAGCAAAACCATGGATAAGGGGAGACTCCTGTAGCTGCTGCTCTTGCTCTGTAGAGACCTGCATGAGTGAAATACTGACTGTGCTTTTCTCTCAGCACTATGACGACAGTTAACTATCAGTCTTGTGCATCCATAGCTGACTAAATCAATTCATAAAGTTTGAATCTTAAAGCTTAGCACATGGAACACTGGAGAACATTAGGTGAAGTTATCAAATACACAAACCCATTAAAGCAAAGGCAATATGAAGAGGAGAACAGAGCTCTGACGTAAACTTGATAACAGTTCTCATTATCACCTAAGCAATTGCATAGAAGATCCTCTTTCCAAAAGAATCTCATTTAAGGCTTGCAAGAAGCCTGTGAAGTTGGAAAAGCCAGTATTGTACCCCTGTTTTATAGCTGAAGAAACTGAGGCTCTAAGAGGTTGGGTGACTGACAAGTGATGGAGCCAGGACATGATGAACATCTATAAATGTCTATTCTGAGCCTCTTTCCTGGACTCAGGCTACCTCACCACATCAGAACCACCACAGGAGGAGCGAGCAGTGATAAAAGGCCTGGTGAGAACAGTGGTGACAAAACAACAATAGTAAAGCCACATTGTTTTCTTTTTGCATTAAATTTGGTGGTCTGAAACTTAGATTCTCTTTGAAAAGACTTATTCCCAAAACCCACCACCTTTATTGTTTATGACCATACTAATTGGTTCTTACAAAACCAAACTCCAAGACAAGGTTTTGTGTGCAAGTGTTTATTTGAGAGGGAAGTCAAGTGAGAGAGCACAGAAATGAGACAGAGAAGGGAAGAGGACCAATAAAGAGCACGCTCATGAATGGGGTTATCCGCTGTCCATAGGGGGATCCTATGGGGGAGCCCTTGGAAAAAGTATGAAGAACAAAACACAATTGTCTCATGAAGGAAAAGGAAGCTGGGCTATTACACATCGAATATTGTGTCAACTGAGGATTTCTCATTGATGCCCTGGCATTGCTGGGTCTACTCCACTTTGTATGGACCAGGCAGGCTCAGGGCAGAGAGAAAACCTTCATACAGAGAGAGACATAGAAAGCCATAGTGGCTAGGGAGGAAACAGAGAGATGAGTGACTATCAGACGGGATACTAACAGCATCTGCTAGAATGACCTGGAAAGAAGTTGAGATTACAGGGTGTTTTGATGATTGCGCACAGAATAGACTGAGTAGAACAGCGAGGCAGAGAAGGTGAGTTTTTTCCCTTTCGTAAATATCTGTCACTGGAATACACATTTACTCTGTGTGTGTGTGTGTGTGTGTGTGTGTGTGTGTTTGAATATATGAATGTGTGTGGGTCTCTCTGTCTGGGTATGTGTATCACTCCTTCAGTCAGACTTCAACCTACCACATTGATTCAGTGCAGAATTTCTTCATTTATGGGCCAAAATTTAGGTCATGAGAGGCCAAATTTTATTCTATGATCTCAAACTAAAAAACTCAAACGAATTATTGATAACTCCATTAAAAAACTGGACAAATTGCATGAACAGTTCTCACAAAAAGAAATATAAATGGCTAACACATGAAAAAAGATCAATTTTATCAATAATCAAAAACATAAAATTAAAAATGGAAACTTATTGAAATATGAAGTGCTTAAAAATATGTTCTCTAAGCTTTTTTTATGTCATAGAGAATTTCTTATGTTCTAATGTTGAATTTTTAAACAGCTTCAAAATTGTAGCAATGTCATATATATATATATATATACCTGGGCTTGGAAGTGGTTACACTTGAGAGTATTGTTTTTAATTTTCCTTTCTTCTCCGTTCATTTACCACACTTCCATCTTTCTTACAATGATGATATATTCTTTTTACACTTAGAAACAATTTATTAAAAATTAATAATACATTATATATCTCAAACTTTTTACTTTTCAAGAAATTACAAAACTGTCCTTACACTTACATGTATTCCCATCCTGTATCTCCTATTTGAGTAACATCATGCTACTCAAGCTCTATCGCTGAGATTCGGCAAACAATTCCGTATTCATTATGCTTGCCCTGCCCCATTCTTATAAACTTAACCTTTATTTTTTCCAGGAAAAACAAAACCAAACAAAACAAAACATGTGTATGGGTCAGTATTTCTCCTGAAGAAGCTTGTTTTCTTTGTCAGACTTTTTCTAAAGCTATTAGATTGTTTCACAGATTCGTAATCACAGGTAAATATAGAATTACAAGTGTGAGCTCATTAAAGCTTTATAAAATAATTGTTTTGTTTTTGTGTTCATTTGTTGACTTTTTTCCCTTCAATGTAAGAATGAGCTAACCACAATGTAATTTAGTATTATCTTTTCCACAAACCACAAAACATCTTGATTTATTAATTCAATACTTAAAGAAAATCATCCAAAGCAATGGACTAGGATGTTAAGTGTAATGAGCTTAACATTCAGGAACTCAGCTTCCAGTGAAAGCTGCATTAACTCAGGAGAATGGGATCAGTAGATATCTAATAGCTCACCTCTTACCGTAATGCTATACAATGCACTCGACACAAGTGTTTTCCTAAGTGCTTCTAACTTCAAGGGCATCTAAGAGACAAAGTAGAATTTTCCATAAATGATGTAGGTTACAAAGCATGGTAATAACAACCTGCAAAATGCTTAGAACTCATGAAATGCATAAATGCTACTATAATAGACAGGCCGTGACCATGAGAACTCACCGTAACCTCAGATTCACTTCTGATAAAAACATCCGTGGACCATTCTTCTACACATAGCTCTCCAAGTTTAATAGCATGTGACACGATCACCAGGGTCTCAACTAAACGGAGTTGAGACCAGTATCTGAGCTCCAGGCAGGCAATTTTAGGTGCTGATGCAAGTCCTACTAAGGTGATGATTAATTAATCAAGACATTACTTCTTTCACAGTTTTTGAATTAGACACACACGAGCACAGCTGGAGGCCTGTGGAAAGCAAAGAAACTGAAAAACACACAAGAGAAAGAGAATATGCAGATGCTCCGAGGCAGTGAAAGCCATGATCAAACAGAAGCTGCAAGACTGAAGGGACAGACACACAAGCAGAGAGAAGCAGAGACAGAGAAAAGCTAAGTGTTCCGAATGCCAGAGCTCTGCAAAGGCTGTCAGGCCACTAAGGCTGCTGTCATGGCCAGATTCAGATCCAGCCTTTCTCTGAGACCCAAGGACTTAGATGCTGAGATAAGAAATGCTCCTGAGTAATTGATAAACCAAGTCATATCTGAGCAGGTAAACTGAAAGAGCAGCTGTTCCTTGCAATGAAGCTGCTAATCTCACCATAGAGCTGCAGAACTCTTAGAGATGATAAAGGGACAAGACCTAAGCCACAGTAGTTTCATATCATGTGTGAAGAGACACACAAATATATCTCATTTTATTTTTCTAACACAAATACATCCAAGCATGCTAACATTCAAGAAAAGTCCATTTTAATACTGTTTAAACGTAAGAGTGCACTTATTTATAGACCTGAAGCTGGAAATTTGGAGATTTAAGGGGGTGAGGGGCTGACCTCTGATTAAATTCTATTTGGCCATCAGAACAAATAAGTACAAAAGAAGATATGCCTCTGTTTATAGAACGACAACTTAAAAATATGAATTATATTTTAAAAATTTATAAGACCAAATGGTCTCTAGTTAGTCTGTTCGTAAATTTTTGTTTTGTTTTGTTCTCAATATATGTTCTTTTTCTCAGCATATAGGTGCAGTTTCTGTGCTGTTTTTGGTGTGTGTATTCTGGTTTCCATAGGCACATCTCTTGAGTTTCATTTCTCTCTATACCTACAATTCTTTCATTCTCATTATAGCCTAATCAAATGCTATGTATCTCAATCTCTAGTTTAACTTCTTTCTTTTAGTTTTTTCCTTTTCTTTACATCTCTTAAATTCCTTTATTGTTTTTTGTTTTTGTTTTTACAAATAAAACACTAGGAATCAGAGAGAGAGATTAAACAGAGAGTTATGTTTCGTTCTTAACTTCAACATCAACAAAAAGTCATAGTATTGCTATTGACATATATTTTTTTAAGATTTCATTTATTTATGCATGAGAAGACACAGAGAGAGAGGCAAAGACATAGGCAGAGGGAGAAGCAGGATCCCTAAAAGGAGCCCGATGTGGGACTGGATCCCAGGACCTCAGGATCACACCCTGAGCCTAAAGCAGATGCTCAACCACTGAGCCACTCAGGTGTCCCTGCTACTGACATATTAAGGAGAAATTTAAAGCTCACTTTTGCGTGTGTTGAATGGCATGCATATAAAGGCAACTTGAGGTCCTAAACCAAACAGTAACAGAAAATGTCATCTTACTAATGATTGCTTTGCTTTTGAAAGATGGTAAGTACCAAAGAGGAGGTAATGATGGTCTTTTTAAACTTTAGGACACATGTAATACTGTAGAAAGATTTTTATTTATTTTCCTTTTTCTCCTCACAAATGCTAGGAAATACAGGATATCACTGGCTTAAAATTAGGAAATGAGTTCTGTGAGGTCACTGAGAAAACCAACGGGATGAGCTAGGAATAAAATCACCCAACACCTCACATCTCCTTCCTTCCTCTCCTCCTTCCTTCCTTTATGACTACTAATAGAATATTTTTCTCAATCTCTAAGAGAACCACTGTTTTTGCTATTAAAAAATGAATGCTGACTGAGAGAAGATTGCTCTAACTGTAGCTCTTTATTGTGATGTAAGAAAAATTAGCAGTCTTCTTTGTGTGACAGGAATTAGTTGATCACAGTAGTAACAATACTTTATGATATGAATTTGGAAAATGTCTTTTGGTTGACCTCTATGGAGTGTTGCTTTTAACTTTGATTCATGATCATGGATGAAAGAACCTGTGATCTAACCTATATTCTAATATAGTCATTTTTTTCCCAAATTGTAAGAAAAAAAAAGTATTTTTTTAATTCCTAACACACACCTAACATTTCCTCAAATTATTTCTTATTTAACATCTTACTCATGCTATGATAAATTCATTTTTTTTTCTAATTCTCCAAAAGAACACGTTAGAAAAAATTAAGTTCTCTCACCAGCTTGTGAGATCCCAGGACCTCTCTTCACAGGAGTTTCTACTAGAATATGATACCTTCCTACAAAACTCAGAACACGGAGTCTGTGAATGAACTTTAATTGATAAGTGTTCCAGGCCTACTCTGGCAACTTGGAATCATATACAGACAGCTTAGAACTAAGGCTTCAACAATTGCATTGTTTGGAACATTCAAGAGACATGATTTGAAATGTTTATCATGTTTGTCAAAACTATCTGAAGAACATTTAAAAGTCATCTCTAAAAAAGGGAAAAGGTTTTGCTTATTTTTTTGTGTTTTTTTTTGTAAATTAAAGCAATCTATAAAATGTTTATTCTTTTTTTCCACTTTGACTACAATCTATAAAGTGTTTTAAATCACTGGCTAGATAGTCTGAACATATGAACATCTTCGCATGAGATTATTACACTTATGTCAATCCACTTGACATGGCCTCCCTTATCATTCACTCAAGTCAGAGCCCATGAATTGATAATACTTAAAGCATTTGATAGCAAGTGTAAGAAAAAATGGACTGAGTCAAAACTTTATTTAAAAATAGTTACTTTTATTTATATCCTCAAATCAAAATAAGTCTCATGTGTTTTTACAAGACCTTTGTAAATTTGAGTTGAAGTTTCGCACATTTTTTTCTTTAACCATGTTAGCTTGCATAACCAAGTGCTATTCTTCCAAAGATTTATTTTTTATTATTATGTTTTGTTTGCTTATTGTTTTACACAACTGTTTACAGAACAATAAGGAATAATCAAATCAAAGCCAGAGATGAAGCTTCAGATGCCTTTAATTCTCCTCTTCTTCCCAACTGAAACATGATGTTTTAAGGAAGCAGCCCAGAAACACACAGGTTTTTGAGTAGTTGACTTAGAAACTGATCTTAAGAACAGACGGAGAATTTATACAAGAGTGAAAAAGGAAGGACATGTACCATCACAGGAGATGAGACTCTCATTTTCCTATCTTCTCTAGGCTGCTGTTTGTTTTTGAGTATCTTTTTGAGGTGGACAATCCTCATAATAATTCATCAATATTACCTGAAGTGAGGAATGCACACTCATTAAATCTGTCATCTTGAAAAGTATTTAAAATAAGCAGTGTAAGATTGCTAAAGGTTGATTCTTTCAACAAGATTCAAATCATAATGGATACCTTCTATATGCTAAGTATCATCAAAAAGACACTGGGGATACAATGATGTCTTAGTCTGTTCACACTGCTATAAGAAAATGCCACAGACTAGTTGGCTTATAAGCAACAGAATTTATTCCTTGCAGTTCTAGACGCCGAAAAGTCCACAATTGTGCTGGCAGATTTGGTGTCTGGTGAAGGCCTTCTTCTGGGTTGCCAATTGCCAACCTCTCCCTGCACCTTCTCTGTGGAAGAGGTGAGTAAGCTCTCTAGATCCTTTTTTATTAGGGCTCCATCCTTATGACCTAATCACGTCCCAAAGATTCACCTCCTAATGCTATCACACTGGGCATCAGGATCTCAACATATAAAATTTGGGGTGACACAAACATTCAGACCATAGCAAATGGTGAGTAAAAACAGAGAATGTCTTTCTTTCACAGACTTTACAACCTAAAAGGATGGGCAAATAACAATACAAATAAATGTAAACATTCAAATGGAGCTAGTGAAACAAAGTAAGGGTATGTGGTATTATGAATTTCTATAAGAAGGAAATTGGCTTATTTAGGAAGATCAAAGAAGGCTTCCATGAATAAAACAGTGTTACACTGAAATTGAAGAAGAGTTAAATAGATAGAAAGAAAGAAAGAAAGAAAGAAAGAAAGAAAGAAAGAAAGAAAGAAAAAAGAAAGAAAGAAAAAAAGAAAGAAAGAAAGAAAGAAAGAAAGAAAGAAAGAAAGAAAGAAAGAAAGAGAAAGAAGAAAGGAAGAAAGGAAGAAAGGAAGAAAGAAAGAAAGAAAGAAAGAAAGAAAGATTCTTGCCACATTGAAGAAAAAAAAATAACCCATGGTGAGAGAGAGCAAAATAAACAAATGGTACAAAAAGAAGTACTGCATGCCTGGAGAACAAAACAAAGGAAGAGTGTGGTGTGAGGTAAGACTAGAAGAGTAGACAGGGCCACCACCATGCAGGACCTTGCAAGCTGTAGGGACAAGTTTTATCTTTATCCTAAAAGCAATGGAAAGCTTTATTTATGTGATGTGATTAAATATACTTTTTTAAAAAGAGATCATTTGGTAAAATCTCAAAACTAAATTAAAGAAGACCTAGGGCAGTAAAAGTCATGCTAGGTGAAAGGTGATGGTAATTGAAGAAGGAGTTCATTACGGTAGCTTTAACTGTAGGAGCTGATGATAGAGATGGAGAGAATATATCAAGAAGGTAATATTTGATGTGACTTGGTGGTAGTTGGATAAGAAATGTGAGGAGAGGGACCTGTTAGGACTGTCAGAATGACTCCTAGTGTCCTGGGTTGTGTAATAGGATGTGTGGTGAAGCCCGTCACTGAGGTAAGGGTCCCTGGAAGAGGAATCAGGGAAATAGAAGATAAGATCAGTGTGAGGTGACTTACAGAAACATTTCAGAGGTTTTAATAGGTGTTAGCTTGGGGCACCTGGGTGGTGCAGTTGGTTGAGTGAAAACAAGAGTTTCAGCTCAGGTCCTGATCTCAAGGTGGTGAGATCAAGCCCCAAGTCAGCCTCCATGCTCAGTGTGAAGTCTGCTTGAGATTCTCTCTCTTTTTCCTTCTGCCCCTCATGTTTGTGTTCTCACTCTCTCACAAATAAATAAATAAATCTCTAAAAAATACAGACTTTAGCTTTATGAATCTAGAGTTCAGAAGAGGAGTCTTTGATAGAAATATAAAAGTGTAAGTTATCTGAATAGAGATGTTTATTAAGTGTATAGGTGAGAGAGAAACTGTCCAGGGAGCAGAGAGAAGAGGAGCAAATATAATCTTAAAAGGTAACATACATTCAAAAGAATCTGAGTGTGAGAACTGCAGCAACTCACTTCATTCTTTCTTTCCCTTTTAGTTCTATCCTGTTTTGAGCTTTATTTTCCTGATCTGAAAATGAGTATCATAATATCTTCCTAGGGTGGTTGTCAGATTAAGTTAACATGTTAAAGTAGCTTCCACTGTGCCTTGCAAGTAAATAAATTAAAACGGTAAAGTTTAGTAAATAGAATAGAAACGTTGAAGCAGATGATAATGATTGAGGATGGTAATAGTGATTTTATTTCCACTGATCAGATCCAGTAAAGCAACAAGACCTTGCCTAAAATGTAAGTCCTTTGAATTAAAATCTTTCTGATATATTTATAGACATTTCATCATTTTTTTTCTTTGACAATGGAAACTGAAAATAATGTAACCTTTTATTGGTGACTCAGGATCATAATTTGAACATCGGTTATTTTTAATGTGCTCTCATATTTTCAAAGGTCACTTAGGAGTATAAACCTTAACAGTAATTAGGGCCAAATTCCTACACTGATTGACATGTTGTATCTGCTGATTAGCGTGTTCTGACATGATCACCCCTAAGATTTTGCTTTTAGTCTGCTTGAAATCAGATAACCAAGTTTATTAGAATTATGACTAAAATAAATTTAGATAAAGTGCAACCTAATGGATTCTGAATAAAGGGTACAGATATTATGACATTTATTGGAATGGATGGGGAATCATAATTGCTTCCCTTCTGATTGCTATCTTTCAAATGGTTGAGATTGCCAGATGGTGTATTTGTTGTAGGCTTGTGTATTAACCAAATTCTCTTTACATGGAATTACATAGGGATACATATTCATATATAGTTATATATTTATTTGATTTACCTCTTTAGTTAATTTTTCATATCCTAGGAGAAATTCAAATCAATTAATTGCACATATTATCTCAGTTCCAAAATCAAGAAGACATGAAACATTTAATAGAGAAACACAATTATGTCCTTGCATACTTTTCTCAATGAAGTAAAATAAAAATATAGGCAGAGATTGAAAATATAGAATGTGGAGCAGTAGCCATTTCAATATTAAGAACAATTAACTGCTATAATACTGTTTAGAAATATTAAGATTATATGAGAGAAGAGAATGGATATGTGTGTTTTAAGTGGGCAGAAAAAGAAGCCAAAAAATATATATTCATCAAATTGACAATGGTAGCTATCCCAGGGTGATAGAATTTCAGGTACTCTATTAATGTACAATATTTTTATATTTATTCATATTACTTGAGATGGACATATACTGTTTATATCCTCAGAAAAATTGAATTATTAAGCAAAACAAAATTTTAGAAGGTGAAAAATCCTCTAGTCCTTAGTGAGCCAGAGTTGATAGTTTGAAATTAATAATAAAATGCTCATTATTTCTAGTTTATTAAATAAAGTCATTCTTATTCTATGGATTTATTTTTTATTATATAATATTTTTCAGAGTAAAACATACACAAAGTTTTGAATTAAATAGTTTGGAAAAAATGAAAGACAATGTTCCATTGCTTCACTCATAGTAAGAGGCAACTACTTTCAACTCTTTTTATTGTTTATACTGTTAGTTACCTCTAGATCTCTAAATAATATGTTTCTACTATATTGCTATATTGCTTTATTTACCATATAGAGTTCTTTTCAAGATAGATGAGAATTTAATTCATTCAAAGTATTCCACCTTTTTTCTTTCATTTAATCAATACAGTTATTACATAGCTTTATTTCCCCTGTTTGTTCCTTTTATGAATTTAAGTAATATATTTACATCTTTATTCCTTGCTGTATAAACCTGACTCTTCACATAATTAGTTGCAGTGATGAACACTCTTACTAGCCTTTCTTCTCTCTGTCTCTGTCCTACATCTATCCTATGTCCTCATTTCTTACTTTTACAATGTCACATTTGAAAAGATTTAAATACTGTTGCATGTCCACATTCATTCTTTCTTAAGCTTTTTCTGTAGGCTGACTCTTGAAGACGGAAATTCATGAAAAATGTTTAAGTTATTATGCCATGTATCAGTTACTTTGCTTTATAGCAAATTAGCACAAACTTTGTGGCTTAAAATAATATGCATCTTTTTCTCAGTTTCTGTGCATCAAAAGTGTGGGCCCAGATTAGCTGGATTCTCTGCTTGAGAGTCTTTCAAAATGGCTGGAACCAAAGTATTGGCCAGGGCTATAGTCTTCTATCAAACCTCAGAGAAGAATGAGCTCATATGGTTGTTGGTAGAATTGAATACCTTGCAGGTTGTAAGATGGATCGTCTCAGTTTCTTGCAAGAGTTGCCCAAAGATTGCCCTTAGTTCATCACCATATGGGTCTCTGTGTAGAGCAGCTCGTATCATGGCAGCTTACTTTATCAACACTGAAGAAGGAAGAGAGTTAGCTAACAAGACAAACACTACAATTTCATGCAATGTAATCATGGAAATGGTATCTCATTACTTTTATCATCTTTTATTAGTTAGAAGCAAGTTAGAGTCTTTGCTTTACGGGGATTGGGATTACCCAACATCATTAGTAGCAGGAGGCAAGGAAAATTGAGGGCCTCCTCACAGTCTCTCCATCTCAAGTTATATAATCATTGTTCTTTGCAGAGCCACTAATGAACTCAGTTATGTCCCCCTCCTTTTATAATTTTTCCCAAAGTTTATCATTTTTTTCCTTTTTTTTGTACTATCTTTATCATAGACTCATTCTTCTCCCCAAAATTGGATATCCAATTAGATATACTGAGTTTTGTTTTTCACAGATCATCTTCCTGAAGACCACTACCTCCTGTTCCCATTTAGATTACTACAATCTAATCTCTGAGTTTGCTACAACATACTGGGACTTGTATGCGCAATTTTCCCATGTCAGTTCCATCTTTAATTTTTGCTGCAAGACTTCCATAATCTAAATATGTGTAGTCACTGTTTATTGAATGGCTACCATGTATATTCGATGGCTACCACGTGACACTAGGTTTTGGGTACCCAGTGATGGAAAAAAAAAAATCCTATACTTGTGGTACTTCTATTGTAGTAGAGGGTGATAGACAATATGCAAAGTAAATGAGAGAAGTGTATAGTTTGATATTAATAGATATTTAGAAGGAAAATAAATAGGACACCTGGGTGGCTCAGCAGTTGAGCATCTGCCTTCAGTCCCGGGATCAAGTCCCACGTCAGACCCCCCGCATGGAGCCTGCCTCTTCTTCTGCCTATGTCTCTGCCTCTCTCTGTGTGTCTCTCATGAATAAATAAATAAAATCTTAATAAAAAAGAAGAAGAAGAAAAATAAAGAAGTAAAAAAGGAAAAGGAGGATGGGAATTGCCTGTGAATGGGAAAGGGTTAGAAAGGTAGAGAGTTAAATTTCAAACAGGGTATGTAGGGAAGATTCACTGAGAAGACAATATTTGAGCAAAGACCTGAACAAGGTAGGGGAATGACCCATGTGGGTATCTAGGAAAGAGCTTTCCAGGCAAAGTGAATCACAATGCAAATCATAGTACAAATCACAATTTGACATGGAGGCAAATGTGCTTTGTACTATGTCACACCGCCATCTCATCAAAACTATAGGATCAGGAATTATTGCCTGAACCAACGTGTGTACACGTTGAGTGTCTTTGCAGAAAACCCTTGCAGAATGGAGATATTCTCTGCGAAGATGGGACTGACCCTAGATCTGAAGTCTGACTGTGGCACACACAAAGATCAAAGACAGTAGGAGAGCTAAGAGGGACCCAACAGAAGCCGTGAGGCAACAGTACTACTGATCAAGCAAAAGCCAATGCAGTAGAATGATGCAAAGTTGAAGAATAAGCAGAATAGAAGGGAAGTAGAGGCAGCAGAAATCTGAAACCGGAAACACTGAACTCCCAAGTCACCGATGGTAGTGTCTAGGGTAGCATGAACACATGTCCATATCACCCCCCATTTCTGATGGACATATTTCCTCTATTCCTTGTGGTTTTTCACCATAAAACCCCATTTCCTGAGATAACTAAAGCTACGCCTGTGCCTTCTAAACAAAAAGAACCACTAACAGCAAAACAGTTATTTTTGCTTTTCTTAATTAGCTTGATTTTTTATTTAATTATCAGCTTTTCTTTCATTCAGCCTAAAGAAAAAATAAACCACAAAGGGTAGGTTTGGAATATGGACATTTTCAGCAGTGTCTGAAGTCAGCCTATCCCATAACTGTCCACTTTCTTTCTTCATATTGGGGATATCTGGGGTTATTGGGGATATCTATTATCTTGTCCCCAAGCCCCACCAAAGGGCTTCTGGAGGCCCTATGTCAAAGTGAATTTTCGTGTTTTTTCAGACTGATTTCTTAGGTTCTTGCCTGCTCCTGGGCCTGCACTTGTGATGAAGGTTGTAGATGTATGGTGTCTGTATGTTTCTACTAGCAGGTTTCCCACCCTCTTTACATAATCACTACCTTGAATCTCAATCCATTAGAGCAACTGTGGGGTAACTGCCCTGTCACCTTGGGCTATTGTCAGTTTAACCTTTTTCTCTCTCCATTAGCACCTCAAAAAATAGGGAGAGTGAATTTTCCTCTCTAGGAGACTAATGTATTTATAATATCTTGCAATACAAATTGGCCCAGTGAGTGCATGACTGCTGCACTTTAAATAGTTCGTTATTTAAAGACAAGGAACAATTACCAATAGCTGGCTCCGAAGCAAAGCTTTACATTTGTACATTTAAATTGCTCTCTGTTCCAGCGGGATAAGTAAAATAAAACATCATTTCTTTTCCTGTTTTCTTTCTGGTAAATTTTTACCTTTCATGTTACAATAGTTGGGGAATAAGTGCCCCTAATAAAATGTGCGTAAGTGTGGTAATTCAGCGGAAGCATGCACATTAGTCACTGGAGTCGACTTTTAGTAGTCCCCATTTTTCCTCATGAAAAGAACTGAGTAAAATTATGATAACAGAATGTAACTCATACCACAATCATTTTGCTAAGCTCAGCCTCTGTAGCACAAAAAAAAAAAAAAAAAAAAAGTCTGTGGAATTTTTAAAATCATGCCTAAGCAATGCTGTGTTTATTTTGGGGGTATCTCACCCATGGTTTCTTTTTTTAAAATCTGGGTGATTATAAAGCATTTTTTGCACTCATAAATTCCTCCATCTGTTAGTATTGTATCGTTAAACTTTCACGGCTGCTACTTTAGTCTAAAATAGCACAAGGTGGAAAAAAATGCAACGAATTTTTGTTGATGATAAAATGGCTTTACTAGTTATTAATCCAGCCTTTTGAATTCTCCAGAGCATTGTCTTAAATCAGCATTTCCAAATTCATAGAATTTCAATCATTTTAGACAACATCCTTGACATCATATCAACTCACTAAGAGAACATTACTGCTTGACAGGGGAGAAATTCCGTCACGAGCAAAGCTAAGATCCCAAGGATATAAACCATATTTTCATGTAAATAATTTGATGAGGATAATAGGCAGAATAAAATGGAAGATAGATCCATCTAAATGAAACTGAGGGTTTTGGATTGCTAGATTAATACATGAAAATATCTGTGCTAGTTGAATCCATTGATTAACTCCCCATGGTAATGCATCAGAAGTTGCTGGTTTAATATTCACATGGGTCACTTAACATTTTGCACAATAGTGAAAAACCGTGTCATGGACACTTCTCTGACTTCAACAAACCATCATATAAGCATGAAAGCATGAGGTGATCGGGCAAAAAAAGTTTGATGCCCCCACACAATTATTTAATTCCAACTATTGGATGACAACTCCGAGTAGTGGTCCCATTCAGAGAGGACAGTAGCCTTTTGTTCCTCTGGAAACATACAGTTAATATTGTTAGAATATCCAAGTTCTGCTGACTACTTACACATAGAAAGCACTTAACTGTCTGTTAAGGAAAGAAATGCCTGATTCTGTGGGCCCACATGAAACAATTATTATACTATTACACAGATACCTGCAGAAATTAAGATAGGCACGAAGGACAGAAACAAAGACAAGGGTCGGGGATGGAAGGAGAAGCCAGAGAAAGCTTTCCAGAATTTCACCTGATTAGTCTTGCACTTGCTCTATTCAAGCAATGTTAAGAAGTCAGATGAAGCCTTCTGGGTAGAGCGGCCAATGTGAGCACAAGCACAGAGCAGTGAGTGCTCTAATATTTTAGAACTGCAGAGTCTTGTTACTAAGAAGGATGAAAACTTTCCTCTCTATTTTACCTCCCATAGTATCCTAAGTACTTCAAATTATTTTCAGGGAAACATGCAGAAAAATAAATATATTTGAAGCTAAAATTACAAATAGTTCTGCCTTTAAAAATCCTTTGGTGTATATCTGTATAGAGATCTATAGTCTGAAAAACGTTTAGTT
This sequence comes from Canis aureus, assembly GCF_053574225.1. Lineage (NCBI taxonomy): Eukaryota > Metazoa > Chordata > Mammalia > Carnivora > Canidae > Canis > Canis aureus. Next base: position 19,632,633 of record NC_135645.1, read on the forward strand.
CTTGATCACTACCCAGGGCTCACCACAACTTCAAATGCATATTTCACAGGATCTTGTGTACCTACGTTTGTCATAACAGAATAAACTTCCTTCTAAAGTTCACCAACCCTTGCTCACACTGCTAGCTAGTTAGGGCAAGGATCGCTTTCTTTTAGATTTAATGGAGCTCATAAAATATCACTCCACCTAAGTGAATTCAACAATTTACCGAGAAAAACGTGAGTAACTGGGAAATATTTTAACAGTGCTTAGAGGAAATAGAACTTTGTTCAATTGCATTATTGAAATAAGAACAACAAAGAAAAAAAAAGAACAACAAAGAAATAATAAGTAATGAGAACTGGTAAATGAATTGGAAAAAGCTTGGTGATTAGCAAGGCAAAGATTTTTTTTTTTTTCTAAGTGCAGAAAATGGCTGGTTGAAAGGAAGAAAACAAAGTCCTATCTTTTGGAATGTAATTCTCAGGATGTATATATTTCTGACTTGCAACGCCATCACAAAACTTCGGGAAATATTAGGAAGTGGTCGGTATTATTTTAAGTGTATGAAGTAACCATCTAGCAACACAAATCATGCATGGTCAATCCCGGCTGTGAGATGAAAATGGAAACCAGAATTACATACTCAAATTCACTCTGGAATTTCTTATACTTATTTTTTTCTTACTTCCCCCTCACCTTTTATTTATTTTTAAAAAATTTTTCCCCCTCACCTTTTAAACCAGCACTCACATAGCAAGTAAGAAGGGTAGTTTGTTACGAAAGAGCACGTGAATAATTGTGCTTCCTTCTTCACTAATTGTATCTTTTTCTAGTTATATAATTAACATATAATATAGTGTTAGTTAAAAATGCGTAGTGTAATGATTTGATATATGTATATAATAGGAAATGATTACCACAAGTTTAGACCATTATCTATTGGACATAGTTATAATTTTTTGTGCATTATGAGAATTTCAAAGGTCTACTCTCTTACCAACTTTCAAGTATACAATACTATAGTCAACTATGCTGTATACTACATCCCCAGAACTTACTTATCTTATAAATGTACCTTATAACTTGTACCTTTTGACTGTTTACAATCATTTCCCCCATATCCTATCCCCTGCCTCTGGCAACCACCAATCTGTTCTGTTTCTGAGTTTCTTTGTTTTAGATTCCACTATAGTTAAGATGAAATGTCTGATTTATTTCACTTAACATGACGTCCTCAAGGTCTATCCACACTGTTGCAAATAATAGGATTTCCTTATTTTTATGGCGAAATAGCATTCCATTGTATGTAAATGCCATATTTTCTTTATCCATTCATCCATCCATGGTCTCTTAAGTTATTTCCATGTCTTGGAAAATAATGCTGCAATGAACAAGGGAGTGCAGATATGTGATGGAGATAGTGATTTTGTTTCCTTCAGGTATTTATCCAGAAGCGGAATTGCTGGATCATCTGGTAGTTCTATTTTCAATTTTTTAAGGATCCACCATATACTGTTTTCCAAGTGGCCGCACCAATATACTGCCACACACAGCGCATAAGGATTCTCTCTTCACCACAATCTTGTCATCACTTATTATCTTTTGTCTTTTCGAAGACAACCATTCTTACAGATGTGAGACAATATCTCATGGTGGTTTTGATTTGCATTTCCTTGATGGTTAGTGATGTTGAACATCTTTTCATGTGTCTGTTGGTCTTTTTTGTATATAGTATAAGATTAGGGTCCCATTTCATTCTTCTGCTTGTGGCTGTGCAGTTCTTCCAACACTATTTACTGAAGAGAGTGTCCTTTCCTGATTGCATGTTCTTTGCTCCTTTGTCATAATTAGTTGGCCATATGCAGGTTTGATTTTTAAGCTCTCTATCCTATTCTATTGATTTACATGTCTTTTTATCCCAAATACATACTGTTTTGATTACTATCACTTTGTAAAATAGTTTAAAATAGGGAAGTGTGATGGCTACAGTTTTATTCTTCTTATAGCTATATTGCTATCTTGTGTAATTATATAGGAGAATTAGTGAGAATAAATTTGAATTTATGGCTTTTGCTTTTAATACAAGACTTAACACATGCCATCTGAGATTTTTAATTTTCCCTTCAGGAAGGAATAGCCCAATTGAAACAGAGGCTCTTGGATTTGTCAGCATTTTCTATATCGCAGATTTGCTGGAAAATTAAATTAATAATTAGGATATTCTTAGGCAAATGACTGCTGTGGTCCTCTATCATGAGTCTAATTTTTAATATTTGATTTTTTAATATGCCTATTTAAAAATATTATAATTTATATAAAACCATAGTACATTTTAGAAGATGAAAGTTTATGTTTTTCTCATCTTTGAAATTGCCTGATATCTTCTATCATTTATCATATATTACACACATTATCTTATTTGGTTACAATAACCCTAGAAGTAGGGATGTCTGGGTTGCTCAGTGGTTGAACATCTGCCTTTGGTTCAGCAAGTGATCCTGGGATGCTGAGATCCAGTCCCACGTTGGGCTCCCCACAGGGAGCCTGCTTCTCCCTCTGCCTGTGTCTATGCCTCTCTCTGTGTGTCTCTCATGAATAAATAAAATATTCTTTTTAAATCCTAAAAATATAATCTTACGAGTTAAAACCTTACATTAGATTTTTTTTTAAGTCAATAGAGATTGAGAAACTTGTTAAAAGACACTCCACAGGCTAGTGATTCAAAAACCAGCTATACTTGGAAAAAGATCCCAGTCTTACCCACTACATCACAATACATTTTTAAAAGCCAAAAGCATGATGTGTATATGTTTGGGAATCACACTGTCTTAATGAGAATTTAGTTGGAAAAAATTTACTTAAAATTTTAGTCTGGGGAGTCACAAGAATTTTAAGTCATTCAAATCAATAAATATCAGAAAATAACTCTAGGAAAGGAGAGTGCAGACAACCAAGAGACTGGAAGTTTTAATATTTGACAAAATGGAGGTGTTCCGTGGTCATCTCTTAAAGACTTGGCCTGCGTTTTGTCCCAGTGGTTTCTTTTCTTGCCCAAGCCCTCACATTCCAAAAGTGAAAGTGGTTTTTCCTAGGCATTATCTTTGATTCTGCTATATTTTCTGTATTACTGAGAAGCACATGTAGGGGTGGAAAAACTCATAGTTTCTGTAATTGAAGATTGCAAATTATGAAAGACCTATAACCAGGAGAAAAGAAATACACTATTTAATTGCACGAGCACAATGAAGGGCTCCACAGAAAACAAATGAAAGCCCACGGAAGGTCAGATTCAAGGGTTTTAGAACATTTTAACAAAGGAAAACAGATTGTGGCAAAGTGACAGGACAAAGGAAAACATTTACTCCTCCCCTAGGGCTTTTGGGGGGAGTAAATTGTGAGGAGGTAAATATAGGGGTAGATAAGAGTTATTCAGTGCAGTCTGTTTATGCAGATGCCTCTTGATACCTTCATTTGTGGTGACAAGGATTGTTCTCTTTGTCATACAGTTGGTAATGAGGGCGAAGACATCTTTACAAGGGAAATTTATGCCCTGATTTTAGGCAGATGGGAGAGGAGAGGGAGCTGCTCCTGTGTCTGTTTTTTCTCAGTTGCCTTCAACTCAGAATAAACCTTATGATAAAGTTGCATGTTAGGCTGGCATATTTTGATCCCTTTTATGTGCAAGTTTCCACGTGAAGTTCAGAAATAGTAATATTTTCTGATAAACTACTTGTCCCATAATATTAAACTTAGACAACATGCTTTATCCAGCTTGACTCTGAAACAATCACTTCCAGGAGCTTTACTGTGTTATTTGGTTTGGGGGTCTTTTAAATCCTGAATTGAAGAGAAGATTTAGATGTGATAATGAATATATAGTCTAAAAGCATTATAATAGAAAGCAAGATTCAGAAAATGTGTTTTAATCTGAGACCTAGTGCAATTTAGTTCTTGAATTTCCTACATGAAATCATTTCTTGGAGCTATAGCATTACATGTTCTTTCTGTGTCCTTTTTGATCCCTACTCTTTTTTTCATTTTCTGTTTTGTTTCCCACCTCCCCATCCTTATAGTCAATTATCGATCCTCTCTAAAACATTCATTTCCGTTAGTGGACTAACTTTGTTTTACTGCTTTATTCTTCTTCTCTAGGGTGTTTTTGTAGGGCCTGTAAGATGAAAATGGTTGTTAAAGACGAGTATTTGCAATCAGTTTGGTGATAAGCCACAATAATTTGAACCTCAATTACACAAAATGTTATCCCCTCATAAAAGAATTCAATTTTCTCAGTAATGGACCCGTATTCCAGAAAGATCATTCCCTTATTATTATTACTATATTTGAATTTTGCCAATAAAATTGTGAAAATTAGTTTTCTTTCTTGTTATAAAGTACTTACACAATATCCTTGAAATAGTCTTTTGGACTGGAAAGCCTACAATACTCATATCTGTTCCTTCATAAAACAAAACAAAACAAAACAAAAACAAACAAAAACATTTGCCAACGCCATTTCTAAAAGTTGGATTCACTCAAGAGATGTCTTTTGTTTGGGCTTTGCAATTCAGAATGTTTAAAAACAACAGTAAGGACAAAAACATATATTCATCTCTTTCCTGAACTTCAGCAAAAACTATAATTTGACATGTGTTTTAGCATTAAGATATCTGCGTGCTATATCACATGTGTATGTGAGTGTGTGTGTGTGTGTGTGTGTGTGTGTCTATTGAACTGGATCTCATTTTAGCTCTTAAACAGATTTCAGACTTAGAAAAGGCAGGTAATTATTCATAAACTTATTCACCAAGAAGGATAACATTTTGCTGTTAATGAAAATGTTGATCCATGAACACTACATAAATAAATGATTACATGAAATGGAGAATTTGAGAGTTAACATTATATCACATGCAAAATACACATATTTAATGATCATGCATACTCTGCTTCAGAATGAAAGTTCTCATTGTTGGTCCCCTAGAGACTCAGGAATTCTCAGTGAAATGCAAGTGAGAACTGCCGAAAAAAGCCCCTGGTGAGGCCTGCCTCAGTCTCTTACCTATTCTATGACCAAAGCAAACTGATTCATCCTGCTGAGTCTCCTTTCCCATGTGGCTTAAAGTGGATGATCTCTGAGGTTTCATCAACTTCTGATAATCTGCAACTAGTACGGTGAGCTCTCCGACCAGCAAGTTGTGTTTCTGGTCATAGATGTTACTATTTAAAGGAATACAAGTCAGATATCCCTTCTGCAAAATACCCGTCTTTCTGACTATTCTTTTTATGAGCTAGACCATATGTTCAGTGCTTTCCAGTATTCTCACTTAATCCACACCATGAAGTGGCTACGGTTGCTCTTTTTTTAGATGAGAAACTGGGCACTGAAGAAGTTAAAAGTGATTCGCCCATAGGCTGAAAACTTGGAGGTGTCAAAGCTGGAATTTATTTATTTATTTATTTATTTATTTTCAAAGCTGGAATTTAAATATTACTTTTTTCAAAACCTAAATTACTGACAACTGGACCACATAGTCTCATGTTTTACTGACTGCACCCCTCCCCTCTGAAAATCCTCTTATTTTCTAAATTTGAAGAAATCGTTGAACAGCAAAGCCCTCCAGTTTGTCCTCCCTAACCTTTCAACACTCAGCTAACCCTTTGACGTGAATTAAGAAAGGTAGACAAGCAGGAGGAGTATCAGAAGGGAAAAGCTGTCCTGACAGAGGTAGATGAACACCCAGCAAGGTGAACTTTAGCTGGGTTACTATGTTGCCTGAAATAGACCTAACTTCCTGCTTAAGCTGCAAAATACTATAGACCAGGGGACTTAAACAACAGACATTTATTTGTCACAGTTTTGGAGGCTGGAAGGTCTAAGATCAAGCTGCTGGCAGATTGGATGTCTGGTGATACTCTCAGTTTGCAGATGGGCATCCCATCCTCTCATTATGTTCTCATGTGTACTTGGAGAGACACAGAGAGAGCGCTCTCCTGTCTCTTACTCTTTTTTAAATGTCACTAATCCCATAATGAGGACCCCAGCTACATGACTTAATCATATCCTAATTATCTCCCAAAGGCCCCATCTTCAAATAATATCATTTTGGGGATTAATGGGGTTTCAATATACAAATTTTGAAGGGACACAAACATTCAGTCCCAAGCACTCTGATTTATAATTTTACTGGAACATCTTTTTAAAAATTCACTTATCCCATGCCCTTTGGAAAGAGCACTCTACCTTGAAAGATCAAAGAGGCACGGAGTTGAACTAGGAAATGTGATTTGGAATCCCATCCAAACATGCAGCAACTGTGTATCCCCAGGTCCTATCCTCAGTGAATTCCGTGATTAGTGCAAATGGCTTTTAGTCTTTTTTTTTTTTCCTTTTTAGGTGAAATAAAACCATCAAGTTTATATATTTGATGGCCTCCTACTTTTTAGCTTTCTCCAGAACAAATCAAAGACTATTTATGTGGGTGTGTATATACTTTTGAATTACATTTAAAAAAATTTTCCCACTTTACCTATCTCAGTTAACTCATGAAACTGAAATTATTCTCTTTTTAGTTCCCAATGAAGTTATGAAGTTTAATGTGCGTAGTGGGGAGGGTGGTAATGAGGGGGGCGGGAAGGAGCCCAGATCCAATGTGATGATACTTATAGTAACCAAATAAAACATATTACAATGAGGGCTCTGTGCCAAAAACACATATATGGATTTATTTTTATATAAATGTAGCTGTCAGTTTACATGAACTTGGTTAAAAAAAAAAAAGTCAGTAAACCATACAATACCCTCTTCTAAAATTTATTTGTTACATCGTCACACAAATCATGAAAATCCTTTTTTTTTTTTCTTAGAGCCTTTGGGTTAATGAAACCCAGCCAGTTACAGCAATCTTACTGTTTTTGTCCTCTCCACTGAGCACAGTTTATTTGAGGCCTTGTTCGAGGCAGAGTTTGCCAACACAACTGAGCAAGTCTAGTGTAAAGAACTTTAATGTGGTTGGACAATATCCAACACCAAACGAGAATCTGTGTCAGGCTCAAAAACTGGTCATATTTTCTTCCTCATAACCTTTTCTTTCTTCTTGGAGTCATTGAGTCTTTGCTTCCTTGAGTTCTTAAGTTGTTAAGGATTTCCAGAAAAGATAAGTGGTTCCTCTGGTTAGGTAACATGCCTGGTGCTAATCCTCAGCCTTTCTTGAATTCAAGTATGTCCTAAGGCAAGACTTTTCACTTGCCTGCCTGTTACCTCATGTGAAACTTGTGGGTTTTCTAACTCTGTGCCAGTTCAATAGCAGGCTGATGATCTGTGTGAGATCAATTATCTTTGTGGGAAGGGAGCTCTACAAATGCCAAGTTGTAATAAATTGGTGAATAACATCAAGCTGCTAGGTCAGGAGTTAAAGAACCCAGTCAAACCTGCCTAATGCATTTGTTGTATATTTTCAGAGCTTGAATCACTCAGGGAAAGAGAAGTCAGATAAATTTAGAAATAATAATAATAATAAACAACTAGGTACTTAACTATTTTCCAGTAACTATGCTAAAGTGCTCTTTATAAATTAGTTTCTTAAATGTCACACTAACATATGAGCATGAGGGAGGTATTGCTGCTATCTTCAGTTAACCCATGAGGTCATTAACAGGCTTAAGAACATGGATGGATAAATGGTTGCATGA